>NC_074671.1:41679529-41979529 GCF_029448725.1 Salvelinus fontinalis
AACATTACAAAAACAAGTAACACCCAAACATGAAGGAGAGTAAGACAAGGGAACCTATCTTAAAACGTGACTCTTCTAGACACAGATGATTTTATATTTTCACCACTGGGAATGGTAAAGGTCGAAACTGATCTGTTAAAATCAATAAATGACAAACTGGGTATACTTGAACTAGTCAGTAAGGATATAAAAGAGTTGAAGGCAAGCCTCGAGATGAGTGATGAAAAAGCTGCGACATTGGAGAAAGACACAAACATGCTAAAAGGGAAAGTCAATAAGATTGAAACTGAAGTTAATGAACTTAAAAAGGAGAACATCATGTTGAGAGAAGCCTTACTTGACATACAGACTTAGATCCATGAGAGAGAATCTGGTACTTACAGGTATCCAAGAGAAAGAAGGAGAAGTTCATGAATCTGTAGTTAGAGAGTTCCTCCTTTACAGCGCTTCTGATTCCACGCGAAGTTATCGAAAAAATCCAACTCAAACGTGTACACCGCTTCAGACAGAGAGGGCAGAGGTATGAACACCCAATCATTGCCAAATTTGCTTTCTTTAAAGATAAAATAATGGTTAAAAGACTTGCTGGCACGAAAACTGGCATGAATGACCAGTTCCCAAAGAAAATTACAGAATGGCGTAAAGTTCTGTATCCAATTTTCAAGGAAAATAGATTGAAAGGGAAACGCGTAGCTCTCATCGTCAATAAACGGTATATTGATAACCAGTTGTTCAAAGACTACTCCATGGCTATTTTAAATATTACAAAGTTCTTATAGAGGAGGCAAATAAGGAAACACACAATTCTAGCCAAGTTATGGGTTGTAATAATACAACAAAACATATAGCTTTTCTATCTATCTATCTTCAAATATAACTAATTAGAACACAAAAGCGCTAATTCAACATGGTGGAGATAAAAACTTAGTTAACAGAAGGCACAGTATGTGTGGATGGATGGTGTGCTGTGTCTTTTTTGGCGTTTGGGAAAGTGTGGCGTTGAGTGAGAAAGGAAATGGTTGCATATCCCAGAACCAATGTATTGCTGTGAGCAGGGGTTGTGATGTCTCAATGTTTGGACCATGTTGTGGGTGTTTCAGGTGAAGGGGGTATATCTGACCTCCATCTACTAGGACGTGACAATGGTTAATAAAATCTCCCCATTTCTGCCCATTTCTTTCACAGTTTTGCAGGCCTTCTCATACAGCTGCAACTGTATATGCATTCGTAATTCAAGACCTTTCTTGAGTTGGGCTCTGGGATGGTGCAACAGTTGAGAATGTGAGTCTATGGTTGTTGTGGGGGAAAGGGGTTGAGTGTGTATGAGTGTGTGTATCCCACAACTGTTGCGAGGGAATAAAAGATATTAGGGACAATATAGGATGATTCACAATTATTGTTTGCTAATATAATAATTGCTTGCCATAATTTAATTTTGGTAATGGCCAGACTGGTGATAGGTAAGAATCCTTTGCATAAATTACCTACACTACTACTAATTATGGAAAATAAGATAATATATAGTTTAAAAATCCTGTTTATAAAAAATAAAATAAAAAGTAATCTCTATATTTAATACAAATCGAGGTGAGGGCGATGGAAATGCATTTGGCGGTTGATCTGCTTCTGTTCTGTGGGCGGCACTGTGTGCTCTTTTCGAAGGATGGATCCCGGTCTCTCCGTGGCTATAGGATCCGGGGGGGTCTGGGGTGGTCTGCCGGGCATTGGGATGACAACCAACTCGGGATGAGGAGGTCCTTTAGCAGGTGGAATAGTGGGGACCAATTGGAGGTTTACTTAGTAGCAATGCTAATATCATGGTACAGTTATATAGACACTCAATCATCATGTTACTTTTTAACCTTTCACGAGCCTCTACCCCGGGTCCGGGAGCACCCCCCCCCCCCCCACACTGATTAGCATCGCTAGCATAGCGTCACAATTAAATAGTAGCATCTAAATATCATTAAATCACAAGTCCAAGACACCTAATGAAAGATACAGATCCTGTGAATAAAGCCACCATTTCAGATTTTTAAAATGTTTTACAGGGAAGACACAATATGTAAATCTATTAGCTAAACACGTTAGCAAAAATCACCATTTTTCTTTGTCCACCATTTTCTCTCAACACCAGTAGCTATCACCAATTCGGCTAAACTAAGATATTGATAGCCACTAACCAAGAAAAAACCTCATCAGATGACAGTCTGATAACATATTTATGGTATAGGATAGGTTTTGTTAGAAAAATGTTTAACATTTATCGACAGAAACACGATTTATCATCATAAATTGTTCTTACTATGAGCTGTTCTCCCATCAGAATCTTGGACAATGAATCCTTTCTTGGGTCTAATCTTCTTTTGGTCGAAAGATGTCCACTTGTCCGTCGAAATGCCCACTAACGTACGACCGGGACCCCGAAACGTGCCCGGAGCTTCAAAGTCTATTACAAAGCAATGCCTCAAAATCGCACTAAACGGATATAAATTGCTATAAAACGGTTTAAATTAACTACATTATGATGTTTCTAACACCTATAACAAGTAAAAAGATGACCGACGCTATATTACTGGCTAAACCAATGCTTGGAAAAAGGCCAGTCAGATATCCTTCTTGCGTTGAGCGCAGTGTCCAAAGGAAAGCTACTTCCGGTATTTTGTCATTTATAGAGCCAATGATTGCGCAATCGACTCCATTAAAATTGTCACCACTTACTGACATCTAGAGGAAGGCGTGGGCAGTGTTTGTATCTCATAGGATTAACAGAGACTTTTAAAACTGATCTGGAACCAGAGGCCAAGATGTCTAAATCTCACACACTGGGAGGAAAAGTGCTGTAGAATGAGTTCTGTTTCACTCAGAGACATAATTCAAACGGCTATAGAAACTAGAGAGTGTTTTCTATCCAATAATAACAATAATATGCATATTGTACGAGCAAGAATTGAGTACTAGGCAGTTTAATCTGTAGAGACAATTATGCTAATTTGAAACAGCACCCCCTATAGTTGCAAGAAGTTAACCTGTCTGGGCTGCAAGGGGCAGTATTGAGTAGCCAGATAAAAGTTGTCCATTTCAAACGGCCTCGTACTCAATTCTTGCTCGTACAATATGCATATTATTATTACTATTGGATAGAAAACACTCTGTAGTTTCTAAAACCGTTTGAATTATTTCTCTGAGTGAAACATAACTCATTCTGCAGCACATTTCCTGACCAGGAAGTGGAAAGTCTGAAATCGATGCTCTGTTCTTCTTCCTGCCTATAAATGGGCACAAGACCTATTAGTATACATGCACGTCATACACCTTCCTCTGGGTGTCAAGAGGCTGTGAGAGAAGAAATGAGGTGATTATCTTGGTCTGAGATGGAACACATCATCTTGGAATGACGTGTCCACCATTTTCGGTACTCTGAAGAGCGCGAGCTGGACAGTGGGATTGCCTTTTGTTTGGCTGCCGTTATAGGCGACTACAATCTCCGGGTTTGATTTTATTTGATACATGTCAGCATATCATCGTAAAGTATGTTTTTTCAATATAGTTTCATCAGATTATTGAATTTTTTTCGGGAGTTTTGCCGTGTTCCGTTCTCTTCCGTTTGTTGACATGGAGAGTGTCGTGCCACCCGGCTAGTGTGCTTGCTAAATGAAGAGGGAAAGTGTCCGTTCTGAGTCCAAACAACGACTGTTCTGGACAAAGGACACCTTGTCCAACATTCTGATGAAAGATCAGCAAAAGTAAGACCCATTTTATGATGTTATTTCATATATCTGTCGTAGTCGCCGGCGCCCAAGTGTTTCTGGCTATTGTGCAAAGCTAATATAACGCTACATTTTTTTCCCCGCTGTAAAACACTTAATAAATCGGAAAAATTGGCTGGAAACACAAGATGCCTGTCTTTCATTTGCTGTACACTATGTATTTTTCAGAAATGTTTTATGATGAGTAATTAGGTATTTGACGTTGGTGTCTGTAAATATTATGGCTGCTTTCGGTGCAATTTCTGACTGTAGCTGCAATGTAAACTATGATTTATACCTGAAATATGCACATTTTTCGAACAAAACATATGCTATACAATAAATATGTTATCAGACTGTCATCTGATGAAGTTGTTTCTTGGTTAGTGGCTATTTCTATCTTTATTTGGTCGAATTTGTGATAGCTACTGATGGAGTAAAAAAATGGTGGAGTAAAAAAGTGGTGTCTTTTGCTAACGTGGTTAGCTAATAGATTTACATATTGTGTCTTCCCTGTAAAACATTTTAAAAATCAGAAATGATGGCTGGATTCACAAGATGTGTATCTTTCATTTGGTGTCTTGGATTTGTGATTTCATGAACATTTTATTATATGATATCCCTGTGGCTTTAGGCTAGGCTATGCTAGTCAGCTTTTTTGATGGGGGGGATCCCGGATCCGGGTTTGTGAGGCGTTAGAGGTTAACCTTTTCTCAATAGGGGGTGCTGTTTTCACTTTGTAAAAATTCGTTCCCAAATTAAACTGCCTCGTACTCAAATCTTGCTCGTACAATATGCATATTATTACTATTGGATAGAAAACACTCTCTAGTTTCTAAAACCGTTTGAATTATATCTGTGAGTAAAACAGAACTCAAGTTGGAGCAAACTTCCTGTCAGGAAGTGAGAAATCTGAAATCAGGCAATCTGTTCCAGGGTCAGTTTATTAATTTGCATGTATTCTATTGGTCGACATGCACTGCATACGCCTTCCCCTAGATGTCAGCAAGCAGTGAGAATTGGAATGGAGTTGCTAGGCAGATCTGAGGCCATATAAATGGTCTTGGAACGTGGGGTGCACTCTTTTCAACGTTCGTCATGGCGCAAGACAGACCTCAGGATGGCATTCTGAAAAGCACTCGTTATAGGCCTTAGATATATCTGGCTCTGATTTTATTCGATATAGGTGTTAAAGACATCATAATGTAGTTATTTTAAACCGAGTTATATCAGTTTATATCAGTATATTGCGATTTTCGGATATTTATTTGTGCTGCGTTATAGTGAGTTGGGCACGTCTGGGCCACATAGCTAATGTTTGCTGCTAATTCCTAAGTTGAAGACGGCAATCTACAACCGAGCAACGATGATTCTGGACAAAGGACAACTTGCCCAAGATTCTGATGGAAGCTCATCAAAAAGTAAGAAATATTTATGAAGTTAATTCGTTGTTCTGTTGAAAAATGTTGACCTACTATTCCGCCATTAATTTCGGTGCATTAATGAGATCCCAAACAACAACTGATCAGACATAATTGTTCTCTAAGTACCCACGGACAATTCCAACTGTTTGGATTACAGAAATATTGTTTCATTATCCAATCTTGGATGTCACAGTACTACAAAATCTCTCTCTGTTGTAAAAAAGGGATTTTCAACTTTCATTTCTGCAGAGTGGGATAGAGAGAGTTCCTGCAGGTATTTACAACCGTCATAAAATGGTCAACTCCCACTCTGCGGGAGAGAGAGGGCGCTGTAGAGCGGACCCACTGTAACCTGATCCTTCAGATCTTCACAGGAGAGTCATGACATAGCTGTCTCCTCTAATGAACACTGTACAGGTCTTTTAAAATGCTAACCCTCCCTCCACAGGGGCTGACTCAAAAACAAACATGCAACTCAACAAACAAATGGATGTAAAAAAAAATGAGGAAGTATTTGTTGTACGACACATCTGTGTGTTGTTTGCCTCTGCTCATCCACTCCTCCATGGGATCCCATTTGTTGTGTCAGAACAGCCCATATTGTTAATTTATGTTCAGCCACAAATCAGCAAGCACCGCCTGGTTCTGTCTAGGGCCTTGTAATTTTCACTCCTCTTAATGAGGCAAGAGAGAGATTCCCAAAGTTGTATTGCCGTACATGTTAGCCTGACAATGTTCAAATAGCAGAGGAATGGTACCGAACTGTAGAGTGTTCTGGATATGATGTGATGTTTGAAAGGTGGGATTTTTGTGTTGTATGTTTTCAGCTGTTCTTATGCTGGTTATACATTGTCGTCTTGGCGACCTGTGTGTTATCTTCCCTTTCATCTCACAAACACACACACACCGCCATGACACGCTCCAGAGAGCAGCACAAGAGAGCACCTATAGAAAAGCATCTTTCATTTTGATGTTAACAAGGGGCAGGCAGGTTATTATTTGGCTTGAACAGAAGGTTTGTGTTAACATCATTAGTGATAGCTAGCCACGGTCCCCTCCACTGTGGCCCTCTCTCAGGGACACCTAGCTCTTATTCAGCCCCACTAGACCCCACCCCAAGAGGGGTGTACCTAACCCAGAGAGGGGGTCTGACCTGTATGATTCTCAGGGGTCCAGCATTAAGTATGTTTCAATGCTGGCCTCCAGTAAAGACAAAGAATGTATTGTATTGTGTGTGTGTGTGTGTGTGTGTGTGTGTGTGTGTGTGTGTGTGTGTGTGTGTGTGTGTGTGTGTGTGTGTGTGTGTGTGTGTGTGTGTGTGTGTGTGTGGTAGACCACTGTGTTGTATGCTGACTCATCTGTTTAGATGTTTGAGGCTCTTCTGTAAAAATGCTTGATGGGATTTATGGTTGCATTCCAAATGACACCCTATTTCCTATTTATGGCTCTGGTCAAAAGTAGTGCACAACATAGGGAATAGGGTGCGATTTGAGACTAAAATCCTGTTGTTTTGTCTGCTGGGTTGGTTAGGGCCCTATTTGAACGACTAGGAATCAGGGTAGTATGAAGCAACAATGTTAATCGCACTACACTCTTAGAAAAAAAGGTGCAATTTAGAGGTTCCTAAAAAGGTTCTTCGGCTGTCCCCATAGGAGAACCCTTTGAAGAATCATTTTTGGTTCTGGGTAGAACCATTTTGGTTCCTGGTAGAACCCTTTTGGGTTCCATGTAGAACCCTTCCCAAAGAGAGTTCTACATATAACCAAAATGGTTCTACCTGGAACCAAAAACGGTTCTCCCATGGAGACAGCACACACACACACACACACACACACACACACACACACACACACACACACACACACACACACACACACACACACACACACACACACACACACACACACACACACACACACACACACACACACACACACACAGTGCCTGAGTGGTCTTGTATTCTTTACAGTATGTTCCAGTGACCACATCAGTCACTACTTCCCAGGCTTCTGTCTTCGATAATGAATGTGGGACTATTTTCGATCTATTGGCAAGACATTCTGGCACTGAGCATATGTGTGTGTATGTGTATGCATGTACACAAATTTGTGTCTGCGTCTCTCTGTGTGTATTTAACGTCTACGCATGTGTGATTGAGTATGTGTGTGTGTGTGGACTCTGTCTTCATACCCTAGTAGAAACATAAACCTGACTGTCTCATACTAGTTGCTCCAGCCACTGTTGCCCAAATGTCTCCCTTCATCACCTCGTCCCCCACAATCCATTGCCCATCCATCCATCCTCAAGCCCCCACCCCACCATCAAACCTCTCCCATTCTAACCCCTCTACTGAGTTAACTCCATCCCCAAGACACCTCCCCCCAATACATTCCTGCATTTCACAGCCATAAACAACTATTAACTTAATGGTTAAGAAAAACAATTAAAGGAGGAACATCTGTGTAACCCCGAGCAGCCAGTCAGAGAGGAAAAGGAAGTAGACAGAGATTCTGGTTGTTGATTGGCCTAGCCAGACACTTGCACCTTGTTAAGTCACTCCCTCTTACATGCGTGTGCTTTATAGTCTATTTAGCGACAGAGAGTCAGCAAGACGCGACCAGAAAAAAACAGAGAGGAAAAACCTCAGAGCTGAGACACACTAACACATGGAAATGGTTAGCTGCTCACTCAGTGGGAGCAGGCAGGCAGCAGCTAGCATTCTCTTTCTTTCATTCTTTCTTTTGCTCTCTCATTTACAACAGAAGAGCCTCAAACCTTGTTTTTGTCTTTCGATATTTATGTCTCTAAATAAGAACCAGATTGCGGCCATTCATTTAATCTGTTTTAGTTTAAGGATGTTACTGGAAATTGAAGTGGAACAATTATTTTGAAAATAAAATTAGAAATAGGTAGTGGTAGGGGTATAAATCTCTGAATTACGTTTGAATTTTTCAATTAAATTCTCTGTCCACACCGCTACCGAAAAAGCTCTCTCCTTCCCCTCTCTCTATCTTTCCCTCTCGGTCTATCACCCTCTCTCTCTCTCGCTCTCTCTCCTTCCCTCTCTTTCTCTTTCCCTCTTTGTCTCTCATACTCTCTCTCTCTCTCTCTCTCTCTCTTGCTACTGCCTTTTCTCTCTCTCTGTTTCTGCAGTTGTGTGACAGAGTGGCAGACTAACCAAGGCCATATAAACATCCATGGAAATTAAAGTGAGAAATACACATGGCTCTGAAATAATCTATAAAACTAAACTAAACACTAACAAACAAGCAGAAACGTTAGTGTACGCTAGTGTGTTCATGTGTGTGTGCGTGTGTGTGTGTGTGTGTGTGTGTGTGTGTGTGTGTGTGTGTGTGTGTGTGTGTGTGTGTGTGTGTGTGTGTGTGTGTGTGTGTGTGTGTGTGTGTGTGTGTGTGTGTGTAGAGTTGGGTAGGTTACTTTCTAAATTTAATCTGTTACAGTTACTAATTACCCGTCATTTTTTTTAAATCAGTATTGTAACTTTTGGACTCCCCAAACTCAGTAACGTAATCTGATTACTTTCAGATTTATTTAGAAAAATTATTATTATTTTGATATTGATTTGGGGGTGTTGCAGCACCCTCTGCTCCCTTAATTCCCGTGGCTGTGGTGGTTTGACTCACTCAGGTGGAACAAATTTATAGCAATATGTAACTTTTTGGGTGACCTGACCAAATTCACATATAAATATGTTATAGATATGTCATTCTCATTCAAAGCATGTCTTGGAAGCAGTAGATTTGTACTATGAGCGCTATTTTTACGCTTCTCATTCTTACATTGAGTTTTTTTCTACTTTTTCAGTATCTGTAATCTGATAACAATATTTTTTCTGGTAACGTAACTGATTACAGGTAGTTTTTTATTAATTTGATTATATGTACTGCGTCTGTGTGTGTTTGTGTGTACAGTTGAAGTCGGAAGTTTACATACACCTTAGCCAAATACATTTAAACTCAGTATTTCACAATTCCTGACATTTAATCCCAGTAAAAATGTCCTGTTTTAGGTCAGTTAGGATCACCACTTTATTTTAAATGTCAGAATAATAGTAGAGAGAATGATTTATTTCATCTTTTGTTTCTTTCATCACATTCCCAGTGGGTCAGAAGTTTACATACACTCAATTAGTATTTGGTAGCATTGCCTTTAAACTGTTTAACTTGGGTCAAACGTTTCGAGTAGCCTTCCACAAGCTTCCCGCAATAAATTGGGTGAATTTTGGCCCATTCCTCCTGACAGAGCTGGTGTAACTGAGTCAGGTTTGTAAGGCCTCCTTGCTCGCACATGCTTTTTCAGTTTTCCCCACACATTTTCTATGAGATTGAGGTCAGGGCTTTATGATGGCCACTCCAATACCTTGACATTGTTGTCCTTCAGCCATTTTGCCATTTGTTGTCCGTTGTCCATTTTTTGAAGACCAATTTGCAACCAAGCTTTAACCTCTCTTGGGTAGGGGGCAGTATTTTCACGTCTAGATGCAAAGCATGCCCAAAATAAACTGCCTGTTACTCAGGCCCAGAAGCTAGGATATGCATACAATTTGTAGATTTGGATAGAAAACACCCTAAAGTTTCTAAAACTGTTAGAATTATGTCTGTGGGTATAGCAGAACTGATATGGCAGGCGAAACTCCGAGGACAAACCACCCCCCCCCCAAAAAAAAAATTCAGCCTACCACATTATAAAGTGACTGTCACTTTATAATAAGGCAAAATCCTCCCAGATTGCAGTTCCTAGGGCTTCCACTAGATGTCAACAGTCTTTAGAAAGAGTTTCATGCTGGTTTTTGGAAAAATGAGCCAGAAATTGTAGTTATTCTAGGTGGCTCCCATTTTGGCTGTAGTGTTTCCAAGCACGTGGAAGAGAGCTCGTTCTTTGGTTATTTTTCTCAAGTAAAGACAATAACGATTCTCCGTCTTACATTTTATCGTTTATTTACTTATTTAGGGTACCTAAGGTTTGATTATAAAAGTTGTTTGACTTGTTTGGAAAGGTTTATTAGTAACGTTTGGGATTCATTTTGAATGCATTTTGATGGAGGGAAACTGGGTGGATTATTGACTGAAGCGCGCCAGCTAAACTGAGTTTTTATGGAAATAAAGAAGGACATTATCGAACAAAAGGACCCTTTGTGATGTATCTGGAACCTTTTGGAGTGCCAACAGAAGAAGATCATCAAAGGTTACCTACATTTATTATATCGCTATTTCTGACTTTCGTGGCGCACCTGCCTGGTTGAAATAGGTTTTTCATGCTTTTGTATGCGGGGAGCTGTCCTCAGATAATCGCATGGTGTGCTTTCGCCGTAAAGACTTTTTGAAATCGACACAGCGGCTGGATTAACAAAAAGTTAAGCTTTATTTTGATATATTACACTTGGAATTTTATGAAAGTTAAATATTTATAATTTCGCTCTCTGCAATTTCACCGGATGTTGGCCATGTGGGACGCTACTGTCCCACCTGCCCATAAGAAGTTAACTTCCTGACTGATGTCTTGAGATGTTGCTTCAAAATATCCACATAATTTTCCTCCCTCATGATGCCATCTATTTTGTGAAGTGCACAAGTCCCTCCTGCAGCAAAGCTCCCCCTCCAACATGATGCTCCCACCCCAGCGCTTCACAGTTGGGATGATGTTCTTTGGCTTGCAAGCCTCCCCCTTTTCCTCCAAACATAACGATGGTCATTATGGCCAAACAGTTGTTATTTTATTTCATCAGACCACAGGATATTTCCCCCAAAAGTACGATCTTTGTCCCCATCTGCAGTTGCAAACCGTAATCTGGCTTTTTTATGGCGGTTTTGGAGCAGTGGCTTCTTCCTTGCTGAATGACCTTTCAGGTTATGTTGATGTATGACTCATTTTACTGTAGAAAAATATATGTTTCCTCCAGCATCTTCACATGGTCCTTTGCTGTTGTCCTGGGATTGATTTTCACTTTTCAAACCAAAGTATGTTCATCTCAAGGAGACAGAATGCGTCTCCTTTCTGAGCGGTATGATGCTGCGTGGTCCCATGGTGTTTATCCTGTTGGGGATGGGGGCGCTGTTTAGACTATTTATGCTAATTTGGCTAATTTTTTAAACGGCTTCCCACAAAATCCTTGATCGTACAATATGCATATTATTATTATTATTGGATAGAAAACAGTCTATAGTTTCTATAGGAGTTGAAATTTTGTCTCTAAGTGGAACAGAGCCCATTCTACAGCAATTTCCCTGACATGGAGTCAGATTTGAGAAATGTCGGCCACTTTTCTGAAGTCAGTTAAAAGGGCACTGTCGTTGCTATGACTATACGGACACTTCTTACGTCTTCCCCTGGATGCCTTTACGTGATGACGATTCCAACGGGGTCGATTGCGCGTTCACAGGCCCTACAAATGAAAAAAACCTTTAGCTAGCAAGTCTTTTCTTGCTGCGTAACGCGCGTGGAAGACACCGACCCTCTCCTGTTCCAAGCGTTAGTTTAGCCTGTTATATTTCTCCGGTCATCTTTTCACTCGTTATAGGAGTTACAAACATCATAAAGTAGTTAATTTAAAGCGTTTTATAGCAATTTATATCCGTTTAGTGCGATTTTGGGACATTTATTTTTGCAACGATGTGAAAAGTTGGGCACGCTTTTCAGTTCATCCCGAACGCAGTTGACATTTCCACATGGCAAGAGGACAGCTTTCCACCAAAAGACGATTTCTCCCAAGAAAGGATCCTTTGCCCAAGATACTGATGGAAGAACAGCTCAAGGTAGGACATTTTTATTATGATAAATCGTGTTTCTGTCGAAACATTTTAGTGGCTTAGGACGCCATGTTTTTTGACGTAGCTTCGCTTGGCGCAAACTGTATTGAAAAGTAAGGATAAATTAAAAAATGTAATAACGCAATTGTATTAAGAATTAAATTGTCTATCAATCCCTGTCCACCCTATATTTTTTAGTCACGTTTATGAGTATTTATGTATAAGAGTAGATCACTGTCTAAGTAGCGCAAGGACTTTTTCTTTACCAGCTTGTCTACATTTCACATTGTCTAACCATGATTTTGGTGGCTAAATATAAACATTTTCGATCAAACTGTATATGCATGTTGTAATGTGATGTTACAGGAGTGTCATCGGAAGAATTCTGAGAAGGTTAGTGAAAAAATTAATATCTTTTGGCGATGTTGACTTTTATCGCTCACTTTGGCTAGAATCAATGCTGGGCTGCTAATTGCTATGTGCTAAGCTAATATAACGATTTATTGTGTTTTCGCTGTAAGACACTTAGAAAATCTGAAATATTGTCTGTATTCACAGGATCTGTGTCTTTCGATTCGTGTATGCTGTGTATTTTTACGAAATGTTTGATGATTAGTAGTTAGGTAAACACGTTGCTCATTGTAATTATTCTAGTCCATTTGTGATGGTGGGTGCAATTGTAAACTATGCCATCTACCTGAAATATGCACTTTTTTCTAACAAAACCTATCCCATACCATAAATATGTTATCAGACTGTCATCTAATGAGTTTTTTTGTTGGTTAGGGGCTATAAATATCTTAGTTTAGCCGAATTGGTGATGGCTACTGGTGTTGGTGGACAAATAAAAGATGGTGGATTATGCTAATGTGTTTTTAGGTAATAGATGTACATCTTTACATATTGTGTCTTCCCTGTAAAACATTTTAAAAATCGGAAATGTTGACTGGATTCACAAGATCTGTGTCTTTCATTAGCTGTATTGGACTTTAATGTGTGAAAGTTAAATATTTTAAAAAAATATTTTTTTTGAATTTCGCGGCACTGGTTTTTCAGTGGGGGGGGGGGGGGGTGTGCCGCTAGCGCCACGCTGATCCTAGACAGGTTATATATGCGTACTATTGTTTGTACAGATGAACGTGGTACCTTCAGGCATTTGGAAATTGCTCCCAAGGATGAACCAGACCTGTGGAGGTCTACAATTTTTTTCCGGAGGTCTTGGCTGATTTCTTTTGATTTTCCCATGATGTCAAGCAAAGAGGCACTGAGTGTGAAGGTAGGCCTTGAAATACATTGAAAGGTACATCACCAATTGACTCAAATGATGTCAATTAGCCTATCAGAAGCTTCTAAAGCCATGACATAATTTTCTGGAATTTTCCAAGCTGTTTAAAGGCACAGTCAACTTAGTGTATGTAAACTTCTGACCCACTGGAATTGTGATACAGGGAATTATAAAAGTGAAATAATCTGTCTGTAAACAATTATTGGAAAAATTACTTGTGTCATGCACAAATTAGATGTTCTAAACGATTTGCCAAAACTTTAGTTTGTTAAAAAGAAACGTGTGGAGTGGTTTAAAAACGAGTTTTAATGACTCCTACCTATGTGTATGTAAACTTCCAACTTAATCTGTATGTGTGTGGTTGCGTTTGAGCGTGTGTGTGTGTATGTGTTGGTGTATTGTATGTGTGTCCCTGTTACATTTTGTTTTCAATAGCTTTGTTGCACATTTCCCAAGTATCTGGCAGTTGTTTCAAAACTCTAAAATACTTTTCAATTGACTAAGTACAGCACACAAAATCATACGATTTCACATTGCAATACATCGTCATATAAAGTTATCGCTTTTCACAATTAGAATTTTTTGTTTCACCTTTATTTAACCAGGTAGGCCAGTTGAGAACAAGTTCTCATTTACAACTGCGACCTGGCCAAGATAAAGCAAAGCAGTGTGACACAAACAACAACACAGAGTTACACATGGAATAAGCAAACATGCAGTCAATAACACAATAGAAAAGTATATATATAGTGTGTGAAAATGAGGTAAGATTATGGAGGTAAGGAAATAAATAGGCAATATTGGCGATTTTTTTTTTTACAATTTAGCAATTAAACACTGGAGTGATAGATGTGCAGAAGATGAATGTGCAAATAGAGATACTGGGGTGCAAAGGAGCATAAAAATAAATACCAATATGGGGATGCGGTAGTTGGGTGGGCTGTTTACAGATGGGCTATGTGCAGGTGCCATTATCTATAAGCTGTTCTGACAGCTGATGCTTAAAGTTAGTGACGGAGATATGAGTATTCAGCTTCCGTGATTTTTGCAATTCCTTCCAGTCATTGGCAGCAGTGACCTGGAATGAAAGGTGGCCAAAGGAGGAATTGGCTTTGGGGGTGACCAGTGAAATATACCTGTTGGAGCGCATGCTACGGGTGGGTGAGTGCTGCTATGGTGACCAGTGAGCTGAGATAAGGTGGGGCTTTACCTAGCAAAGACTTATAGATGACCTGGAACCAGTGGGTTTGGCGACGAATCTGTAGCGAGGGCTAGCCAACAAGAGCATACAGGTCGCAGTGGTGGGTGTTATATGGGGCTTTGGTGACAAAACGGATGGCACTTTAATAGACTGCATCCAATTTACTAAGTAGAGTTTTGGAGGCTATTTTGTAAATTACATCGCCGAAGTCAAGGATCGGTACGATAGTCAGTTTTACAAGGGTATGTTTAGCAGCATGGGTGAAGGATGCTTTGTTGCGAAATAGGAAGCCGATTCTAGATTTAATTTTGGATGGGAGATGCTTAATCTGAGTCTGGAAGGAGAGTTTACAGTCTAAACAGACACCTAGGTCTTTGTAGTTGTCCACATATTCTAGGTCAGAAAAGTAGAGTAGTGATGCTAGACAGGAAGGCAGGTGCGGGCAGCAATCGTTTGAAGAGCATGCATTTAGTTTTACTTGCATTTAAAAGCAGTTGGAGGCCACGGAAGGAGAGTTGTATGGCATTGACGCTCATCTGGAGGTTAGTTAACACAGTGTCCAAAGAAGGGCCAGAAGTATACAGAATGGTGTCGTCTGCAAAGAGGTGTATCAGAGAATCACCAGCAGCAAGAGCGACATCATTGATATATACAGAGAAAATAGTCGGCCCGAGAAATGAACCCCTTGGCAACCCCATAGAGACTGCAAGAGGTCCGGACAACAGGCCCTCCGATTTGACACACTGAACTCTGTCTGAGAAGTATTTGGTGAACCAGGCGAGGCAGTCATTTGAGAAACCAAGGCTGTTGAGTCTGCCAATAAGAATGCGGTGAATGAAAGAGTCGAAAGCCTTGGCCATGTCGCTGAATAGGGCTGCACAGTATTGTCTTTTATCAATGGCGGTTATGACATCGTTTAGGACCTTGAGCGTGGCTGAGGTGCACCCATGACTAGCTCGGAAACCAGAATGCATAGCGGAGAAGGTACGGTGGGATTCAAAATGGTCAGTGATCTGTTTGTTAACTTGGCTTTCAAAGACCTTAGAGAGCCAGGGTAGGATAGATATAGGGCTGTAACAGTTTGGGTCTAAAGTGGGTCCCCCTTTGAAGAGGGGGATGACTGCAGCAGCTTTCCAATCTTTGGGGATCTCAGACAATACAACAAAAGAGAGATTGAATGGGCTGGTAATAGGGGTTGCAACAATTGCGGCAGATCATTTTAGAAAGAGAAGGTCCAGATTGTCTAGCCCAGCTGGTTTGTAGGGGTCCAGATTTTGCAGCTCTTTCAGAACATCAGCTATCTGGATTTGGGTGAAGGAGAAATGGGGGAGGCTTGGGAAAGTTGCTGTTGACCAGGGTAGGGGTAGCAAGGTGGAAAGCATGGCCAGCCGTAGAAAAATGCTTATTGAAATTCTCAATTATCGTGGATATATCGGTGGTGACTTTACAGTGTCCCAGAACTTTTTGGAGTTTGTGCTACAGGATGAAAATTTCTGTTTGAAAAAGCTAGCCTTTGCTTTCCTAACTGCCTGTGTATTTTTTATTTTTATTTTTTTTTCTCCCTTTTTTCTCCCCTTTTCTCCCCAATTTTCGTGGTATCCAATTGCTAGTAATTACTATCTTATCTCATCGCTACAACTCCCGTACGGGCTCGGGAGAGACGAAGGTCGAAAGCCATGCGTCCTCCGAAGCACAACCCAACCAAGCCGCACTGCTTCTTTAACACAGCGCGCCTCCAACCCGGAAGCCAGCCGCACCAATGTGCACCTGGCCCCCTTGGTTAGCGCGCACTGCGCCCGGCCCCCCTCCACAGGAGTCGCTGGAGCGCGATGAGACAAGGATATCCCTACCGGCCAAACCCTCCCTAACCCGGACGATGCTAGCCCAATTGTGCGTCGCCCCACGGACCTCCCGGTCGCGGCTGGCTGCGACAGAGCCTGGGCGCGAACCCAGAGACTCTGGTGGCGCAGTTAGCACTGCGATGCAGTGCCCTAGACCACTGCGCCACCCGGGAGGCCCCACTGCCTGTGTATTTTGGTTCCTAACTTCCCTGAAAAGTTACATATCGCGGGGGCTATTCGATGCTAATGCAGTACACCACAGGATGTTTTTGTGCTGGTCAAGGGCAGTCAGGTCTGGAGTGAACCAAGGGCTATATCTGTCCCCGGTTCTAAATTTTTTTGAATGGGGCATGCTTATTTAAGATGTTGAGGAAAGCACTTTTAACCTGTTGGGGATGGGGGCGCTGTTTAGACTATTTATGCTAATGTGGCTAATTTTTTAAACGGCTTCCCACAAAATCCTTGATCGTACAATATGCATATTATTATTATTATTGGATAGAAAACAGTCTATAGTTTCTATAGGAGTTGAAATTTTGTCTCTAAGTGGAACAGAGCCCATTCTACAGCAATTTCCCTGACATGGAGTCAGATTTGAGAAACGTTGGCCACTTTTCTGAAGTCATTTAAACGGGCACTGTCGTTGCTATGACTATACGGACACTTCTTACGTCTTCCCCTGGATGCCTTTACGTGATGACGATTCCAACGGGCTCGATTGCTCGTTCACAGGCCCTACAAATGAAAAAAACCTTTAGCTAGCAAGTCTTTTCTTGCTGCGTAACGCGCGTGGAAGACACCGACCCTCTCCTGTTCCAAGCGTTAGTTTAGCCTGTTATATTTCTCCGGTCATCTTTTCACTCGTTATAGGAGTTACAAACATCACAAAGTAGTTAATTTAAAGCGTTTTATAGCAATTTATATCCGTTTAGTGCGATTTTGGGACATTTATTTTTGCAACGATGTGAAAAGTTGGTCACGCTTTTCAGTTCATCCCGAACGTAGTTGACATTTCCACATGGCAAGAGGACAGCTTTCCACCAAAAGACGATTTCTCCCAAGAAAGGATCCTTTGCCCAAGATACTGATGGAAGAACAGCTCAAGGTAGGACATTTTTATTATGATAAATCGTGTTTCTGTCGAAACATTTTAGTGGCTTAGGACGCCATGTTTTTTGACGTAGCTTCGCTTGGCGCAAACTGTATTGAAAAGTAAGGATAAATTAAAAAATGTAATAACGCAATTGTATTAAGAATTAAATTGTCTATCAATCCCTGTCCACCCTATATTTTTTAGTCACGTTTATGAGTATTTATGTATAAGAGTAGATCACTGTCTAAGTGGCGCAAGGACGTTTTCTTTACCAGCTTGTCTACATTTCACATTGTCTAACCATGATTTTGGTGGCTAAATATAAACATTTTCGATCAAACTGTATATGCATGTTGTAATGTGATGTTACAGGAGTGTCATCGGAAGAATTCTGAGAAGGTTAGTGAAAAAATTAATATCTTTTGGCGATGTTGACTTTTATCGCTCACTTTGGCTAGAATCAATGCTGGGCTGCTAATTGCTATGTGCTAAGCTAATATAACGATTTATTGTGTTTTCGCTGTAAGACACTTAGAAAATCTGAAATATTGTCTGTATTCACAGGATCTGTGTCTTTCGATTCGTGTATGCTGTGTATTTTTACGAAATGTTTGATGATTAGTAGTTAGGTAAACACGTTGCTCATTGTAATTATTCTAGTCCATTTGTGATGGTGGGTGCAATTGTAAACTATGCCATCTACCTGAAATATGCACTTTTTTCTAACAAAACCTATCCCATACCATAAATATGTTATCAGACTGTCATCTAATGAGTTTTTTTGTTGGTTAGAGGCTATAAATATCTTAGTTTAGCCGAATTGGTGATGGCTACTGGTGTTGGTGGACAAATAAAAGATGGTGGAATATGCTAATGTGTTTTTAGGTAATAGATGTACATCTTTACATATTGTGTCTTCCCTGTAAAACATTTTAAAAATCGGAAATGTTGACTGGATTCATAAGATCTGTGTCTTTCATTAGCTGTATTGGACTTTAATGTGTGAAAGTTAAATATTTTAAAAAAATATTTTTTTTGAATTTCGCGGCACTGGTTTTTCAGTGGGGGGGGGGGGGGGAGTGCCGCTAGCGGCACGCTGATCCTAGACAGGTTAAAGAATAACCAGGCATCATCTACTGATGGAATGCAATGCGCACAATGCAATGCTCACAATACTTTTGATATGTTTTCTCAATTTTTAAAATACATTTTTCTATTAGCTCTTAATGCAACTGCTCCTAATTGATAATCACTTAACCCTTTGGTTAATCTTCAGATTCTAAACTAGTTTGCCTTCGGCACATTTTGAGAACTACATAATGAAAATGTATGTTTGTAAAGTAGAAACATACACTGCTCTTGCTAGTATCACTGCTCTTTATTAAGCTTACGTATCTGCCCCTTTTACGTGATATCCAATTGGTAGTTATAGTCTTGTCCCATCGTTGCAACTTCCGTACGGACTTGGGAGAGGTGAAGGTCGAGAGCCATACGTCCTCCGAAACATGACCCTACCCAGCCGCACATACTTGAAAATAGCACCAAAGTGAAAAAACCTCATGTGCCACCCTGAACTAAGAGGCGGAGAGGGGAAACATAATAAATGAATGGAAAGCGTGAGGGTGGTAGAGGACCTGCCCCAGAAGCCCTGTGGCCCTGCTACTGTTTCCCCTCAGCCTAGATTGAGGGTGACTGGCTGGGGAGATGTGAGCCCTCTGCTCTCCTCTCTGGTACTCCCTAGGTCCTGGATTCCAAGAAACCAAGAGTCCAACATGAAAACATTTTCCATCCACTCTGTATAATGTGCATGAAAATAATTCACAAAATTTTTGGACACCTGCTCGTCAAACATCTCATTCCAAAATCATGGGCATTAATAGGGAGTTGGTCCGCCCTTTCTGCTATAACAGCCTCCACTCTTCTGGGAAGGCGTTTGGCTAAATGTTGTAACATTGCTGCGGGGACTTCCAGTCAGCCACTTGAGCATTAGTGAGGCCGGGCACTGATGTTGGGCGATTAGGCCTGACTCGCAGTCGGCGTTCCAATTCATCACAAAGGTGTCCGATGGGGTTGAGGTCGTCAAGAATGTAATTGTATGCTGTAGCGTTACGATTTCCCTTCACTGGAACTAAGAGGCCTAGCCAAAACCATGAAAAAGCATTCTCCTGCCATCCACCAAACCCAGATTCGTCTGTCGTACTCCCAGTTGGTGAAGCGTGATTCATCACTCCAGAGAAAGGACTTCCGTTGCTCCAGAGTTCAAAGTGGCAACCTTTACACCACTCCAGCCAACGCTTGGCATTGTGAATGGTGATCTTAGGCTTATCTGCGGCTGCTCCGCCATGAAAACCCATTTCCTGAAGCTCCCAACGCACAGTTATTGTGCTAACGTCGCTTCCAGAGGCAGTTTGGAACTCGGTAGTGATTGTTGCAATTGAGGACATGATTTTTCCGTGCTACCTGCTTCAGCACTTGGCAGTCCCGTTCTGTGAACTTGTGTGGCTTATCACTTCGCGGCTGAGCTGTTGTTGCTCTTAGACGTTTCCACTTTACGAAAACAGCACTTACAGTTGACTGATGCAGCTCTAGCAGGGCAGAAATTTGACGAACTGACTTGTTGGAAAGGTGGCATCCTATGACGATGCCATATTGAAAGTCACTGAGCTCTTCAGTACGGGCCATTCTACTGCCAATGCTTGTCTATGGAAATTGCATGGCGGTGTGCTCGATTTTATACACCTGTCAGCAACGGGTGTGGCTGAAAAAGCCGAATCCAATTATTTGAAGGGGTATGTATGTGCATTGTGTAATCAAATCAAATCAATTTATTTATATAGCCCTTCGTACATCAGCTGATATCTCAAAGTGCTGTACAGAAACCCAGCCTAAAACCCCAAACAGCAAGCAATGCAGGTGTAGAAGCACAGTGGCTAGGAAAAACTCCCTAGAAATGCCAAACCTAGGAAGAAACCTAGAGAGGAACCAGGCTATGAGGGGTGGCCAGTCCTCTTCTGGCTGTGCCGGGTGGAGATTATAACAGAACATGGCCAAGATGTTCAAATGTTCATAAATGAGCAAGATGGTCAAATAATAATAATCATAGTAGTTGTCGAGAGTGCAGCAAGTCAGCACCTCAGGAGTAAATGTCAGTTGACTTTTCATAGCCGATCATTAAGAGTATCTCTACCTTTCCTGCGGTCTCTAGAGAGTTGAAAACAGCAGGTCTGGGACAGGTAGCACGTCCGGTGAACAGGTCCGGGTTCCATAGCCGCAGGCAGAACAGTTGAAACTGGAGCAGCAGCACAGCCAGGTGGACTGGGGACAGCAAGGAGTCATCATGCCAGTTAGTCCTGACGCATGGTCCTAGGGCTCAGGTCCTCCGAGAGTGAGAAAGAAAGAGAGAAAGAGAATTAGAGAGAGCATACTTAAATTCACACAGGACACCGGATAAGACAGGAGAAGTACTCCAGATATAACAAACTGACCCTAGCCCCTCGACACAGCATAAATACTGAAGGCTGAGACAGGAGGGGTCAGGAGACACTGTGGCCCTATCCGATGATACACCCGGACAGGGCCAAACAGGAAGGATACAACCCCACCCACATTGCCAAAGCACAGCCCCCACACCACTAGAGGGGATACCTTCAACCAACAACTTACCATCCTGAGACAAGGCCGAGTATAGCCCACAAAGATCTCCGCCACGGGAAAAACCAAGGTGGGGCGTCAGTGACTCAACCCACTCAAGTGACGCACCCCTCCTAGGGACGGCATGAAAGAGCACCAGTAAGCCAGTGACTCAGCCCATGTAATAGGGTTAGAGGCAGAGAATCCCAGTGGAGAGAGGGGAACCCTGCCAGGCAGAGAAAGCAAGGGTGGTTCAATGCTCCAGAGCCTTTCCGTTCACCTTCACACTCCTGGGCCAGACTACACTCAATCATATGACCTACTGAAGAGATAAGTTTTCAGTAAAGACTTAAAGGTTGAGACCGTGTCTGCGTCTCTCACATGGGTAGGCAGACCATTCCATAAAAATTTAGATCTATAGGAGAAAGCCCTGCCTCCAGCTGTTTGCTTAGAAATTCTAGGCATAATTAGGAGGCCTGCGTATTGTGACCGTAGCGTACGTGTAGGTATGTATGGCAGGACCAAATCGGAAAGATAGGTAGGAGCAAGCCCATGTAACGCTTTGTAGGTTAAGGACAACAAAGTCAATGTGTTGGAGTGGCTATCGCAAAGCCCTGACCTCAATCCTATAGAACTTTGTGGACAGAACTGAAAAAGCGTGTGCGAGCAAGGAGGCCTACAAACCTGACTCCGTTACACCAGCTCTGTCAGGAGGAATTCACCCAACTTATTGTGGGAAGCTTGTGGATGGCTACACGAAACGTTTGACCGAAGTTAAACAATTTAAAGGCAATGCTACCAAATACTAATTGAGTGTATGTAAACTTCTGACCCACTGGGAATGTGATGAAAGAAATAAAAGCTGAAATAAATAATTCTCTCTACTATTATTCTGACATTTCACATTCTTAAAATAAAGTGGTGATCCTAACTGACCTAAGAATTTTTACTTGTGAATTGTGAAAAAGCTAGTTTAAATGTATTTGGCTAAGGTGTATGTAAACTTCCGACTTCAACTGTACTTAGTAAAGTTAATACTTATGTAAATGTGATATATCAGTTTTTTTTATTTTTAATACATTTGCCAACATTCCTGAAAACCTGTTTTTGCTTTGTCATTATGGGGTATTGTGTTTACATTGATGAGTAAAAAAAACGATTTAATCGGTTTTAGAATAAGGATGTAACGTAACAAAATGTGGAAAAAGTCAAGGGGTCTGAATACTTTCCGAATGCACTATAAGAGAATAAAATAAAAAATCACATACACACTATGCACCCATTGATGACCTTTGCACCGTCCAGTGTTTTTGAAATACGTTTTTTTATTTGACCTTTATTTAACTTAGCAAGTCAGTTAAGATTATTATAATTTGTTTTACATTGACAGATTACTGGGGAACAGTGTTAACCGTCTTGATCAGGGGCAGAACGACATATTTTTATCTTGCCAGCTAGGAGATTCGATCCAGCAACCTTTCAGTTACTGGTCCAACGCTCTGAACACTAGGCTACCTGCCACACAGTGTTGGAACTATGGAGAACAGGAGAAATGCTAAATATAGAATAAATCAACTTTAAGGACTTTGTCCCAAATGGTACCCCATTGCCTAAATAGAGCACTACTTTTGACCAGGGCCCATAGGGCGCTGGTTATAAGTAGGGCCCTGGTCAAAAGTAGTGCAATATATAGGGGATATGATTGCATTTGCGACACATTTATAGCCCTCTCATAGAACCCAGCCCGTCCAGGGCCCAGCCAGGCGGCCTTGGAAAATGCTATGACAGGACTGGCAGGGGATGAAGGGCTGTGGGGTGGAGGGAGGGAGGGAGGGAGGGAGTGAGGGAGGGAGGGAGGAAGAGAGGGAATGGAGGAGGAGGGAGGGGGGGCAGGGGAGGGGAGGAAGAGCTACATTTCAGAGGTTTTTCAGACATCATATTTGTCTAACATTTCTACTAATTTATAACAAGTTCAGTCACAGTTCATGAAACACAGCACCTGCATTTACCTCCAGGTTTCTACTCAAACAAGACTCTGCTTATGTTCCACGCTGCATACTGCACAAACACAGAGATCGAGTGAGTGTGTGTGTATGATGCTAAGCAGTGTTGTCCTAGGGGGGAATTCTCTCTCTACGTGTATTCTCACCTTGAACTTGAGCATGAGAATAGCATGCTATTCAACCCACTATTCGTTGCAGGTGAAGATCAAAGAAACCTGTGGCACAGGTGTGTCTACAGATATGCCTTATTCTGACTTTGACATAATTCCATCATAATTATACCACCTTTACGCGCAATGAAGCAATGAATATGGTTAAGAAACCTGTCGGTTCCAATTGGAACAACATCTACTTTATTTTTTCCAATAGAAATAACACCGGACATGTCTGGACTTTTCACTGTATTTTTTACAATTTCTACTGTGTTAAATATTAGCCACCATCCATAGCCATCGTCAGTTATACCCAAACACATTTATAACTTTCACTGACTTTAGTGTTAGTTTCCTTTCATTTTTTGTTAACCTGTTGGGGATGGGGGCGCTGTTTAGACTATTTATGCTAATGTGGCTAATTTTTTAAACGGCTTCCCACAAAATCCTTGATCGTACAATATGCATATTATTATTATTATTGGATAGAAAACAGTCTATAGTTTCTATAGGAGTTGAAATTTTGTCTCTAAGTGGAACAGAGCCCATTCTACAGCAATTTCCCTGACATGGAGTCAGATTTGAGAAATGTTGGCCACTCTTCTGAAGGCAGTTAAAAGGGCACTGTCGTTGCTATGACTATACGGACACTTCTTACGTCTTCCCCTGGATGCCTTTACGTGATGACGATTCCAACGGGGTCGATTGCACGTTCACAGGCCCTACAAATGAAAAAACCCTGAAGCTAGTCATTCTTTCCTTGGTGCGTAACGCGCGTGCTGGTCACCGACCCGCTCCTGTTCCAAGCGTTAGTTTAGCCTGTTATATTTCTCCGGTCATCTTTTCACTCGTTATAGGAGTTAAAAACATCATAAGGTAGTTAATTTAAAGCGTTTTATAGCAATTTATATCCGTTTAGTGCGATTTTGGGACATTTATTTTTGCAACGATGTGAAAAGTTGGGCACGCTTTTCAGTTCATCCCGAACGCAGTTGACATTTCCACATGGCAAGAGGACAGCTTTCCACCAAAAGACGATTTCTCCCAAGAAAGGATCCTTTGCCCAACATACTGATGGAAGAACAGCTCAAGGTAGGACATTTTTATTATGATAAATCGTGTTTCTGTCGAAACATTTTAGTGGCTTAGAACGCCATGTTTTATGACGTAGCTTCGCTAGGCGCAAACTGTATTGAAAAGTAAGGATAAATTAAAAAATGTAATAACGCAATTGTATTAAGAATTAAATTGTCTATCAATCCCTGTCCACCCTATATTTTTTAGTCACGTTTATGAGTATTTATGTATAAGAGTAGATCACTGTCTAAGTGGCGCAAGGACATTTTCTTTACCAGCTTGTCTACATTTCACATTGTCTAACCATGATTTTGGTGGCTAAATATAAACATTTGCGATCAAACTCTATATGGAATGTGTAATATGATGTTACAGGAGTGTCATCGGAAGAATTCTGAGAAGGTTAGTGAAAAAATTAATATCTTTTGGCGATGTTGACTTTTATCGCTCACTTTGGCTAGAATCAATGCTGGGCTGCTAATTGCTATGTGCTAAGCTAATATAACGATTTATTGTGTTTTCGCTGTAAGACACTTAGAAAATCTGAAATATTGTCTGTATTCACAGGATCTGTGTCTTTCGATTCGTGTATGCTGTGTATTTCTACGAAATGTTTGATGATTAGTAGTTAGGTAAACACGTTGCTCATTGTAATTATTCTAGTCCATTTGTGATGGTGGGTGCAATTGTAAACTATGCCATCTACCTGAAATATGCACTTTTTTCTAACAAAACCTATCCCATACCATAAATATGTTATCAGACTGTCATCTAATGAGTTTTTTTGTTGGTTAGGGGCTATAAATATCTTAGTTTAGCCGAATTGGTGATGGCTACTGGTGTTGGTGGACAAATAAAAGATGGTGGATTATGCTAATGTGTTTTTAGGTAATAGATGTACATCTTTACATATTGTGTCTTCCCTGTAAAACATTTTAAAAATCGGAAATGTTGACTGGATTCACAAGATCTGTGTCTTTCATTAGCTGTATTGGACTTTAATGTGTGAAAGTTAAATATTTTAAAAAAATATTTTTTTTGAATTTCGCGGCACTGGTTTTTCAGTGGGGGGGGGGGGGGGTGCCGCTAGCGCCACGCTGATCCTAGACAGGTTAAATTCCATTACATCGTCCTGAGGATTGCTAGCAATAGTGGATCATATTAGGCTAATATATTACAAATTGTATAATAATTTGCGACATGTATCCTATTTGAAACATTACGGAATGCAGACCATAGGTAGCAATTTAAACCTGGAGCCTGGCGCACGGTTCACGACGACTGGAGCGTTGTTATCATAGATCCATGATTAGTGAGATTTATTCCAATTTACATGGCTTTCTTTCACTGATCCCGAATATTCTGAACTGTTCTCTACATATATTCTAGTGAATCTGTCAAGAAAATTCAAATTAATGGTACAACGAATTTAAAGGGATGGCTTTAGATAAATGTACTGAAAACCCTATTGAATAAAATCTCCACGAGAAGAGAGAGATGTACATTTCCTCAGCGAAAAGAATGTAATGAGCAAATGTTAAATTGGCTTTTAACCAAATTACTGTACGACAGCCCACGAATTCACCCCGCACACCTTAATTGACAAACATACAAACCGAAAGAAAGGCAAAGTCTTCTCATGCTTTGTTGATTTCAAAAAAGCATTTGAATCAATTTGGCATGAGGGTCTGCTATACAAATGATTGAAATTGGTGTTGTGGGAAAAACATGCGACATTATCAAATCCATGTTAAAAATATGGTTAAAATTTGCAAAAAAAACCACACATTTCTTTCTACAGGACTTAAGCTCCACCCTCCTCAACATATATAACCACGAATTGGCGAGGGCACTAGAACAGTCTGCAGCACCCGGCTTCACCCTACTAGAATCTAAAGTCAAATATCTACTGTTTGCTGATGATCTGGTGCTTCTGTCCCCAACCAAGGAGCGCCTACAGCATCACCTAGATCTTCTGCACATTCTGTCAGACCTGGGCCCTGACAGTAAATCTCAGGACCAAAATTATGGTGTTCCAAAAAAGGTCCAGTTGCCAGGACCGCAAATACAAATGATATCTAGACACTGTCGCCCTAGAGCACACAAAGACCTATACATACCTAGGCCTAAACATTAGCGCCACAGGTAACTTTCAGAAAGCTGTGAATGATCTGAGTGACAAGGCAAGAAGGGCATTCTATGCCATCCAAAGGAACATAAAATTCGACATACCAATTAGGATCTGGCTAAAAATAATTGAATCAGTTATAGAACCCATTCCCCTTTATGTTTGTGAGGTCTGGGGTCCGCTCACCAACCAAGAATTCACAAAATGGGACAAACACCAAATTGAAACTCTGCATGCAGAATTCTGCATAGTAGAACACCAAATAATGTATGCTGAGCAGAATTAGGCCAATACCCGCTAATTATCAAAATCCAGAAAAGAGACATTTAATTCTACAACCACCTAAAAGGAAGCGTTTCCCAAACCTTCCATAACAAAGCCATCACCTACAGAGAGATGAACCTGGATAAGAGTCCCCTAAGCAAGCTGGTCTTGGGGCTCTGTTCACAAACACAAACACACCCTACAGAGCCCTTGGACAGCAACACAATTAAACCCAGCCAAATCATGAGAAAACAAAAAGATAATCACTTGACACAGTGGAAAGATTTTTTTTTTTTAAACAGAGCAAACTAGAATGCTATTTGGCCCTAAACAGAGAGTACACAGTGGCAGAATACCTGACCACTGTGACTGACCCAAATTTAAGGAAAACTTTGAATATATACAGACTCGGTGAGCAAAGCCTTGCTATTGAGAAAGGCCGCCACAGGCAGACCTGGCTCTTTTTATTTTATTTTATTTCACCTTTATTTAACCAGGTAGGTCAGTTGAGAACAAGTTCTCTTTTACAACTGCGACCTGGCCAAGATAAAGCAAAGCAGTGCGACAAAAACAACAACACAGAGTTACACATGGGATAAACAAACGTATTGTTAATAAAACAATAGAAAAATCTGTATACAGTGTTTGCAAATGAAGTAAGGAGGTAAGGCAATAAATAGGCCATATTGGCAAAGTAATTACAATTTAGCAATTAACACTGGAGTGATAGATGTGCAGATGAGGATGTGCTATAAGAAATACTGATGTGCAAAAGAGCAGAAAAACAAGAAGACAGCTCTCAAGAGAAGACAGGCAATGTGCACACTGCCCACAAAAGGTGGTGGAAACTGAGCTGCGCTTAATAACTTCCTGCCAAATGCATGACCATATTAGTGACACATATTTCCCTCAGATTTCACAGATCCACAAAGAATTTGAAAACACACCCAATTTTGATAAACTCCCATATCTACTGGGTGAATTACCCAAGTGTGCAATCACAGCAAGATTTGTGACCTGTTGCCACAAGAAAAGGGCAACCAGTGAAGAACAAACACCATTGTAAAAACAACCCATATTTGTGTTTATTTATTTTCCCTTTTGTACCTTAACCATTTGCACATAGTTACAACACTGTGTACAGTGCCTTGCGAAAGTATTCACCCTCCTTGGAATTTTACCTATTTTGTTCCCTTACAACCAGGATATAAAATATATTTTTTGGGGGGTTTACATCATTTGATTTACACAACATGCCTACCAATTTGAAGGTGGAAAATATGTTTTATTGTTAATGTCGTGTCTTTGCTATCGTTAAATTGAAGACTTATAGTTTTTATCATATATTCCTGTAATTAGGGCTTACGCTATCACTTGAGTAATAACGTAACTAATTAACTATGAATTCGAGGGCACCAGGGAAAGTTATTAGATTACAAAGTTATACTTTCCCAATATAACCTTTCAAATATTTTCATATCTGATCAATAGTCTTCTAATTAATGATTTATTTACTCTACCCTGTCAGTCTCATTCCAAATGTCGTAAATCGTTGATTATCTGCACGAACCCAGTCTTCACTATGAGTCATCCATACATCAATTGTCTTAAATCATTTATTTATTACTATCTAATTAATTCACAGAAATGCATAAACAAACAAACAAACTTAAAATAGTTACATGAAATGATGGGAGCAATATACCCTAGTGGGCTGAACCGGCATGGTGGCTGTTAGACAAAGGGAAAGTTGCGTTCGACTAATAATTCACTACAGAGTCCATAACTATAACAATTGACATGCTAATCCTTACACATGAACGCTCACTCATTCGGGAACAATTGCAATCAATATATATATAGTTACGTTCAGTGTGTGTCGTCTTGATCGTTGGAGAGAAGTTCATTTTTGTTGGAGTTATTGTGGAGAGTTCAGAGTGACATTCGTTATAGAATGGATGTTTCGGCGGTTGTCTTTCTTCGCGTTCAATGATACCGAATTCCTAGCTGCAGACTAGAAGTCAATATCAAAGACTTGTTATGATTCGTATAAGAGTTTTAACCACGTGGGATGGTTAAAAGATTCAGCAGTCTGGTCTCAAACCTTGGCCCTCTCGTTATCGAGGTAAGCTGGTCTGCAACCTTTGTCCTCTCGTGATTGAGAGAAACATGGTCTTGATGGTAATTTCTTAAGAGTTGGCTTTTATTCAGATAGCAGAGAGGGGTGGTCCCATGGTCTCTGACCCATACTGGGCTCAGGGCGGTCCTTGGATTTAGTTCAAATCAAAAAGGTATTTTGTATTTTTCTTAATTAAACAGTCCAAAATCATATTACACAATTATACAAACAGTATCATACTCACTCATTCATTTTATACAACAAACAGATGTAAACCTCATATCTGAGGTTATTATATACACAGCGGTATGGTAATGTGGTCCCACAGTCTCTCCTGAGTTTCTCACACGGGGACAAATGGACATGTTAATAGCTGGACTCTTCCACCGATCTTTATACTTTTGCAGGAATATGAAATATGTTCGTACCTCAAGTTCTGTGAGGTGGAAGAGAATTCCTTTGTCCTGAAAGTTTACCCTCTGTCTAATACTGTTTGTGGTGGGGAGATTCTCAGGAATTTACCACATCTCTCTGTGATCACCGCAGGGGTTGTGGTAGGAAAGGGGGAGGCAGGGAGAGGGGGATGGGGTTTGCTATACCCACGCAGGCAACGTCATGACATTAACTTCTTGGGGATATAGGGGGTGCTGTTTCGACTTAGCGAAAATTGGTCTCCAAATTAAAGTGCCTAGTACTCAATTCTTGCTCGTACAATATGCATATTATTATTATTATTGGATAGAAAACACTCTCTAGTTTCTATAACCGTTGGAATTATGTCTCTGAGTGCAACAGAACTCATTCTACAGCACTTTCCTGACAGGGAGTGAGATTTCATAAATCTTGGCCCCTGGTCCCAGGTCAGTTTTAAGGTCCCTGTAAATGCTAAGAGGATACAACACTGCCTACGCCTTCCTCTAGATGTCAGTAAGAGGTGACAATTTGAATGGAGTCGATTGCGCAATCAGGGCCTGTATAAAAGAGCACAAGGCGGAAGTAGCTTTCTTTTCTTCCTGCGCCTGACGCACGATGGACGTCGGACTGGCTCTCTTTCCAAGCTTTTGTTTAGCCACTTCTAAATCGCCGGTCATGTTTTTACTCGTTATAGGTGTTAACCTGTTGGGGATGGGGGCGCTGTTTAGACTATTTATGCTAATTTGGCTAATTTTTTAAACGGCTTCCCACAAAATCCTTGATCGTACAATATGCATATTATTGTTATTATTGGATAGAAAACAGTCTATAGTTTCTATAGGAGTTGAAATTTTGTCTCTAAGTGGAACAGAGCCCATTCTACAGCAATTTCCCTGACATGGAGTCAGATTTGAGAAATGTTGGCCACTCTTCTGAAGTCAGTTATAAGGGCACTGTCGTTGCTATGACTATACGGACACTTCTTACGTCTTCCCCTGGATGCCTTTACGTGATGACGATTCCAACGGGGTCGATTGCGCGTTCACAGGCCCTACAAATGAAAAAACCCTGAAGCTAGTCATTCTTTGGGAGCTGCGTCATGAGCCTAGAGGACACCGGCGCGCACCTGTTCCAAGCGTTAGTTTAGCCTGTTATATTTCTCCGGTCATCTTTTCACTCGTTATAGGAGTTAAAAACATCATAAGGTAGTTAATTTAAAGCGTTTTATAGCAATTTATATCCGTTTAGTGCGATTTTGGGACATTTATTTTTGCAACGATGTGAAAAGTTGGGCACGCTTTTCAGTTCATCCCGAACGCAGTTGACATTTCCACATGGCAAGAGGACAGCTTTCCACCAAAAGACGATTTCTCCCAAGAAAGGATCCTTTGCCCAAGATACTGATGGAAGAACAGCTCAAGGTAGGACATTTTTATTATGATAAATCGTGTTTCTGTCGAAACATTTTAGTGGCTTAGGACGCCATGTTTTTTGACGTAGCTTCGCTTGGCGCAAACTGTATTGAAAAGTAAGGATAAATTAAAAAATGTAATAACGCAATTGTATTAAGAATTAAATTGTCTATCAATCCCTGTCCACCCTATATTTTTTAGTCACGTTTATGAGTATTTATGTATAAGAGTAGATCACTGTCTAAGTGGCGCAAGGACTTTTTCTTTACCAGCTTGTCTACATTTCACATTGTCTAACCATGATTTTGGTGGCTAAATATAAACATTTTCGATCAAACTGTATATGCATGTTGTAATGTGATGTTACAGGAGTGTCATCGGAAGAATTCTGAGAAGGTTAGTGAAAAAATTAATATCTTTTGGCGATGTTGACTTTTATCGCTCACTTTGGCTAGAATCAATGCTGGGCTGCTAATTGCTATGTGCTAAGCTAATATAACGATTTATTGTGTTTTCGCTGTAAGACACTTAGAAAATCTGAAATATTGTCTGTATTCACAGGATCTGTGTCTTTCGATTCGTGTATGCTGTGTATTTTTACGAAATGTTTGATGATTAGTAGTTAGGTAAACACGTTGCTCATTGTAATTATTCTAGTCCATTTGTGATGGTGGGTGCAATTGTAAACTATGCCATCTACCTGAAATATGCACTTTTTTCTAACAAAACCTATCCCATACCATAAATATGTTATCAGACTGTCATCTAATGAGTTTTTTTGTTGGTTAGGGGCTATAAATATCTTAGTTTAGCCGAATTGGTGATGGCTACTGGTGTTGGTGGACAAATAAAAGATGGTGGATTATGCTAATGTGTTTTTAGGTAATAGATGTACATCTTTACATATTGTGTCTTCCCTGTAAAACATTTTAAAAATCGGAAATGTTGACTGGATTCACAAGATCTGTGTCTTTCATTAGCTGTATTGGACTTTAATGTGTGAAAGTTAAATATTTTAAAAAAATATTTTTTTTGAATTTCGCGGCACTGGTTTTTCAGTGGGGGGGGGGGGGGGTGTGCCGCTAGCGCCACGCTGATCCTAGACAGGTTAAAAACATCATAAGGTAGTTAATTTAAACCGTTTTATAGCAATTTATATCCGTTTAGTGCGATTTTGAGGCATTTCTTTGTGATGCACTTTGAACGGCTGGGCACGTTTCCAGTACATGCCGAACGTTAGTGGCCATTTTGACAGGGCAAGAGGACATCTTTCGACCAAAAGACGATTAGACCGGAGAAAGGATACATTGCCCAAGATTCTGATGGAAGATCAGCTCATAGTAAGAACTATTTATGATGATAAATCGTTGCTCTGTAGAAAAATGTTAAACGCATATTCCGCCATTTTTTTTGGTGTAGCTTCGCTTGGCGAACCCTGTATTGCACGGTAAGGATAATTTTAGAAATGTAATTCAGCGATTGCATTAAGAACTAATTTGTCGTGTTTACCTACTTACTAATCATCAAACATTTCATAAAAATACACAACATGCACTAATCGAAAGACACAGATCCTGTGAATACAGACAATATTTCAGATTTTCTAAGTGTCTTACAGCGAAAACACAATAAATCGTTATATTAGCATAGCACATGTGCAAACATTACCCCAGCATTAATTCTAGCCAAAGTGAGCGATAACGTAAACATCGCCAAAAAATATTATTTTTTTCACTAACCTTCTCAGAATTCTTCAGATGAAAACCCCTGTAACATCACATTACAACATGCATATACAGTTTGTTCGAAAATGTGCATATTTAGCCACCAAAATCATGGCTAGACAATGGGGAAAGTAGCCCAGCTGGTGAGAAAATGTCCGTGCGCCATATAAGACAGTGATCTACTCTTATACATAAATACTCATAAACGTGACAAAAAAATATAGGGTGGACAGCGATTGATAGACAATTTAATTCTTAATACAATCGCGGAATTACATTTTTTAAATTATCCTTACTTTTCAATACAGTTTGCGCCAAGCGAAGCTACGTCAAAAAACATGGCGTCCTAAGCCACTAACATTTTTCGACAGAAACACGATTTATCATAATAAAATTTCCTACTTTGAGCTGTTCTTCCATCAGTATCTTGGGCAAAGGATCCTTTCTTGGGTCTAATCGTCTTTTGGTGGAAAGCTGTCCTCTTGCCATGTGGAAATGCCAACTGCGTTCGGGATGAACTGGAAGCGTGCCCAGCGATTCACAGCGTTTCAGAAATAAATGTCCAAAAATCGCACTAAACGGATATAAATTGCTATAAAACGCTTTAAATTAACTACCTTATGATGTTTTTAACTCCTATAACGAGTAGAAACATGACCAGAGTAATATTACTCCCTCCACTAATGCTTGGAACAAGTGCGGGTCGATGTCCTCCAGGCGCATGACGCAGCAAGAAAAGAGTGACTAGCTACAGGGTTTTTTAATTTATAGTGCCTGTGAACGCGCAATCGACCCCATTCAAATCGTCATCACGTAAAGGCATCCAGGGGAAGACGTAAGCAGTGTCCGTATACTCATAGCAATAACTGTGGCCTTTTAACTGACTCCAGATCAGGGACCAACATTTCTGAAATCTGACTCCATGTCAGGGAAATTGCTGTAGAATGGGTTCTGTTCCACTTAGAGACAAAATTTCAACTCCTATAGAAACTATAGACTGTTTTCTATCCAATAATAATAATAATATGCATATTGTACGATCAAGAATTTTGTAGGAAGCCGTTTCAAAAATTACACGATTACCATAAATAGTGACAACAGCGCCCCCAGCCTCAACAGGTTAAACAAACAAGAAATAAGAAAAATAAACAGAAAACTTGAGCGTGCATAACCTTTCACCCCCCCAAAATCAATACTCTGTAGGGATATGTCTTTATAAGTTTGGCACATCTAGCCACTCCATCTCCAGCTCCTTCCAGTTGGATGGGTTCCTGCTGGTGTACAGTAATCTTTAAGTCATACCACAGATTCTCAATTGGATTGAGGTCTGGGCTTTGACTAGTCCATTCCACAACATTTAAATGTTTCCCCTTAAACCACTCAAGTGTTGCTTTAACGGTATGCTTAGGGTCATTGTCCTGCTGGAAGGTGAACATCCGTCCCAGTCTCAAATCTCTTGAAGACTGAAACAGGTTTACCTCAAGAATTTCCCTGTATTTAGTGCCATCCATCATTCCTTCAATTCTGACCAGTTTCCCAGTCCCTGCCGATGAAAAACATCGCCACAGCATGATGCTGCCAGCTCCATGCTTCACTGTGGGGATGTTGTTCTCGGGGGGATGAGAGGTGTGGGATTTGTGCCAAACATAGCGTTTTCCTTGATGACCAAAAAGCTTAATTTTAGTCTCATCTGACCAGAGTACCCTCTTCCACATGTTTTGGTAGTCTCCCACATGCCTTTTGGCAAACACCAAATGTGTTTACTTATTTTTTCTTTTATGCAATAGCTTTTTCTGATCACTCTTCTGTAAAGCCCAGCTCTGTGGAGTGTACAGCTTAAAGTGGTCCTATGGACAGATTCTCCAATCTCCACTTTGCAGCTCCTTCAGGGATGTATTTGGTCTCTTTGTTGCCTCTCTGATTAACCTCTAACGAGCCCCTACCCCGGGTCCGGGAGCACCCACACTGATTAGCATCGCTAGCATAGCGTCACAATTAAATAGTAGCATCTAAATATCATTAAACCACAAGTCCAAGACACCTAATGAAAGATACAGATCTTGTGAATAAAGCCACCATTTCAGATTTTTTAAATGTTTTACAGGGAAGACACAATATGTAAATCTATTAGCTAAACACGTTAGCAAAAATCACCATTTTTCTTGTCCACCATTTTCTCTCAACACCAGTAGCTATCACCAATTCGGCTAAACTAAGATATTGATAGCCACTAACCAAGAAAAAACTCATCAGATGACAGTCTGATGACATATTTATGGTATAGGATAGGATTTAGATTAGATTTTCTAAGTGTCTTACAGCGAAAACACAATAAATCGTTATATTAGCATACCACATGTGCAAACATTACCAGAGCATAGATTCTAGCCAAAGAGAGCGATAACGTCAACATCGCCCAAAAATATTAATTTTTTCACTAACCTTCTCAGAATTCTTCAGATGACACTCCTGTAACATCATATTACAACATACATATACAGTTTGTTCGAAAATGTGCATATTTAGCCACCAAAATCATGGTTAGACAATGACAAAAGTTGCCCAGCTGGTCAGACAATGTCGTGCGCCATATTAGACAGTGATCTAGTCGTATACATAAATACTCATAAACGTGACTAAAAAATATAGGGTGGACAGCGATTGATAGACAATTTAATTCTTAATACAATCGCTGATTTACATTTTTTAAATTATCCTTACTTTTCAATACAGTTTGCGCCAAGCGAAGCTACGTCTAACAAAATGGCGTCATAAGCGATTAACATTTTTCGACAGAAACACGATTTATCATAATAAACTGTTCTTACTTTGAGGTGTTCTTCCATCAGAATCTTGGGCAAAGAATCCTTTCTTGGGTCTAATCGTCTTTTGGTCGAAAGCTGTCCTCTTGCCATGTGGAAATGCCCATTGCGTTCGGCATGAACTGGAAACGTGCCCAGAGATTCAAAGTGTCTCAGAAATAAATGTCCCAAAATCGCACTAAACGGATATAAATTGCTATAAAACGGTTTAAATTAACTACCTTATGATGTCTTTAACCTGTTGGGGATGGGGGCGCTGTTTAGACTATTTATGCTAATGTGGCTAATTTTTTAAACGGCTTCCCACAAAATCCTTGATCGTACAATATGCATATTATTATTATTATTGGATAGAAAACAGTCTATAGTTTCTATAGGAGTTGAAATTTTGTCTCTAAGTGGAACAGAGCCCATTCTACAGCAATTTCCCTGACATGGAGTCAGATTTGAGAAACGTTGGCCACTTTTCTGAAGTCATTTAAACAGGCACTGTCGTTGCTATGACTATACGGACACTTCTTACGTCTTCCCCTGGATGCCTTTACGTGATGACGATTCCAACGGGCTCGATTGCTCGTTCACAGGCCCTACAAATGAAAAAAACCTTTAGCTAGCAAGTCTTTTCTTGCTGCGTAACGCGCGTGGAAGACACCGACCCTCTCCTGTTCCAAGCGTTAGTTTAGCCTGTTATATTTCTCCGGTCATCTTTTCACTCGTTATAGGAGTTACAAACATCACAAAGTAGTTAATTTAAAGCGTTTTATAGCAATTTATATCCGTTTAGTGCGATTTTGGGACATTTATTTTTGCAACGATGTGAAAAGTTGGGAACGCTTTTCAGTTCATCCCGAACGTAGTTGACATTTCCACATGGCAAGAGGACAGCTTTCCACCAAAAGACGATTTCTCCCAAGAAAGGATCCTTTGCCCAAGATACTGATGGAAGAACAGCTCAAGGTAGGACATTTTTATTATGATAAATCGTGTTTCTGTCGAAACATTTTAGTGGCTTAGGACGCCATGTTTTTTGACGTAGCTTCGCTTGGCGCAAACTGTATTGAAAAGTAAGGATAAATTAAAAAATGTAATAACGCAATTGTATTAAGAATTAAATTGTCTATCAATCCCTGTCCACCCTATATTTTTTAGTCACGTTTATGAGTATTTATGTATAAGAGTAGATCACTGTCTAAGTGGCGCAAGGACGTTTTCTTTACCAGCTTGTCTACATTTCACATTGTCTAACCATGATTTTGGTGGCTAAATATAAACATTTTCGATCAAACTGTATATGCATGTTGTAATGTGATGTTACAGGAGTGTCATCGGAAGAATTCTGAGAAGGTTAGTGAAAAAATTAATATCTTTTGGCGATGTTGACTTTTATCGCTCACTTTGGCTAGAATCAATGCTGGGCTGCTAATTGCTATGTGCTAAGCTAATATAACGATTTATTGTGTTTTCGCTGTAAGACACTTAGAAAATCTGAAATATTGTCTGTATTCACAGGATCTGTGTCTTTCGATTCGTGTATGCTGTGTATTTTTACGAAATGTTTGATGATTAGTAGTTAGGTAAACACGTTGCTCATTGTAATTATTCTAGTCCATTTGTGATGGTGGGTGCAATTGTAACCTATGCCATCTACCTGAAATATGCACTTTTTTCTAACAAAACCTATCCCATACCATAAATATGTTATCAGACTGTCATCTAATGAGTTTTTTTGTTGGTTAGGGGCTATAAATATCTTAGTTTAGCCGAATTGGTGATGGCTACTGGTGTTGGTGGACAAATAAAAGATGGTGGATTATGCTAATGTGTTTTTAGGTAATAGATGTACATCTTTACATATTGTGTCTTCCCTGTAAAACATTTTAAAAATCGGAAATGTTGACTGGATTCATAAGATCTGTGTCTTTCATTAGCTGTATTGGACTTTAATGTGTGAAAGTTAAATATTTTAAAAAAATATTTTTTTTGAATTTCGCGGCACTGGTTTTTCAGTGGGGGGGGGGGGGGGTGTGCCGCTAGCGCCACGCTGATCCTAGACAGGTTAAAAGCAGTCCCAAAATGTTTTGCATGCCAGTAGTCATGTTTAAAAGATATTGGACTTTCAAGAAGCAAAGTGTCACTTGCCACATCATCATGCTTCATGACAATCTTATGTCTTCAAAACTTGACTGCTGACATGCAACACATTTGTCCTTTCAGGAGCATCAGGTACTGCTGGAATGTCTACCAATGGCATGTCCATCTTTTTGTGAGAAATTGCACTGGTCACTTAAATAATTTCTAAAATATTTCTAAAGTATTAATAGCCCACGCAAAATACTTAACTAATGATTAGTAAATGGGTTTTAAAGACCTATAAACATCTTACGAATGGAGTAATGAATAAACCATTTACTAATCAATTATAAATGCTTTATTACGTGGAGTTATTATAAAGTGCTACCAAGCTCTAAATTATGTCTTTTTAACTTTCATTCAGAACCTAAAAGGAACCTAACTTCACCGTCTGGAAGTCTTTTCAACATAAGTTTGCTTACCGGGATAAATCTCTTACAGCAACACTTGCCATTTAAAACATAATAGCAGCAAGGCGGGCGAGGGAGGAGTGCCAAGAAGATGTGGCAGCTTCCTCTGTACAGCCTCCATTCCAGCCCAAACTGGAGACAAGACCAATAATTATTTTTATTCTTGGTGATTTCGGTTTAGGGTAGAGAAAAGGGGGGTTGGTGAGGGAAGGAGTTTGGTTGTCTAAATATAAAATGTATGAAAGAAAGCATGCAAAGCTTCAATCTCTCCCATGAACCCGAAAGACACATCCATATGATAGTTTATTTGTTCTACTAAATGAGGCGCAGAGCACCAGGGTTGCACATAAAACCTAAACTGTGTTATGTCTGCGACTCGTATTTCTTTATTTGTGATGTCCAGTCAATTGAATTTATGACAGGTGGACTGCAATCAAGTTTTAGAAACGTCTCAATGATGATCAATGGAAACGGGATGCACCTGAGCTCAATTTCGAGTCTCATAGCAAGGTGTCTGAATACTTATATAAATAAGGCATTTATAGATTTTCTTTTTCAAAATTTGCTAAACAATCTAAAAAACGGTTTTCGCTTTGTCATTATGGGGTTTTGTGTGTAGATTGATGAGGAGAAAAAATATTTCATCTATTTTAGAAGGCCTTAATGTAACAAAATGTGGAAAAAGTCAAGGGGTCTGAATACTTTATATATAAATTATATAGTTTTATATTTGGTTTTGTTTATGAAGGGCTTAGGTAGCATTAGAATATGATTTTTATTTTATTTCAAATATCACAATAGCATTTTCATTTGTTTATGTTACTGTAGGCTATATTACAATTATGAAACAGAACTCATCCGTGATGGAACACGGTAACAGCTTCTTTTTATAACAACAAAATAAATAAAATACCTCAAACAACAAGATGCACAGTCAGCAAGACGCACAGTCAAATGATGAAAACATCAGTGGCCTAAACATAATTTTAAGCGCCAAGTGTGCTTGATAAATTGTGAAATTCAGCACAAAAGCAATAATGGCATTATAATTAATATAAGTGTCGATATGAAAGCAGTAAAAATAGTCAATTATTGTCAGCTCGTGCTTACATGATGTGCGTATTCACGCAATGGCATCAGTTTGATTTAATTTAGCTGTCCAAACAGTCGACACAAATCTTTGCCACTTTCACTTGCTTGACACACTTCCCACAAACACTTTGATTGCAAATATGCAATTTGCAATCAATATGTAACCACACCTGACACCACTTACTAAACCATCTGCACATTTCTATTTGTTAGGTCTATCAGTCCCATTTTTTTTACATTGTTCACATGTTGTGGAAGCCGTCTCATGTGTTTCCAGCTCTGGGCATCAATAATTCACTTTTAGCTTGTCAATAAAAGATTACTTTCAAAATATATATATTTTTAAATGTTATTTTGTGTGTGCTTGATCTTGTGTATTCTGAACTATGTAACTCCTATCTATCTTCTGATAATATCCTCATAATCTCCCAGATGTCTTCATTCCAAATATACCACGTTTTGGCATGTCAGTATCATGTAATTACAAATTAATTGCAGTTAATTTTGGGTATGTCTATTTAGGTGGAAATCTATATTTTACCATTACATCTAAGAGGTTTTAAACACTAACTGTTTTAAAGTCACCATTGGCCTCATGGTGAAATCCCTGAGAAGTTTCCTTCCTCTGGCAACTGAGTTAGGAAGGGCGCCTGTGTCTTTGCAGTGACTGGGTATATTAATACACCATCCAAAGTGTCTTAATAAGTGTACATTGCTCAACGAGATACAGTATTCAGTGTCTGTAAAAAATGTGCAATCCCTAAATACTATTTGTTCTGTAAGAAAACATAATTTCCACCATATCAACCTCACTCAAACATTGTGGTGGTGTTATGGGGTATCCAGGGTACATTCACTTCTCCAAAGTGTCCAAATGTGGTAATTGCACACTGGATAACCCTAAAAGTTACTGTTCACTATAGAAACTAAATTTCTACAACACCAACCTCTCTTAAACATTGTGGTGGTGTCCAAGTGTTTTCTTCATATTTTTCATGTGCAAAGATATAGTCACTCGGTGGACATTCAATGTTGCCATAAATCATCAGATAACTTTGGCAATAGACTAGATTTGTAAATACTAATGAAATTGTTAAATTACGAGCCTTGTTGGTTAAGCCATAGAAAACGTTTTTCAACCTTCCCACTAGAAGGCTTCTGTCAGTCTGTGTTGGTAGGTCTGTGTCAGTCTGTGTTGGTAATCCTGTCGAATGCAGCTTTTTAAAATGTATTGTGTAGTGGAGCTGCATAAGTGTTGCTCTCCACTTTCTGAAGGATCAAGTTTTGAAATCAGTGGAATTAGAGTTTGATAGCTAAAAAGATGCAGAAAACATCTGTCTCCGGATTACATCTTCAAACTAAGGGCAACCGTGGTATGGCATCCATGACAGGGAGACGCGTCCATCATGCATGATGATGTATACAGGTAAGATAGTCTAGCATTAGCTAGCTACATTTTTAGATATTACACATTTCTAATTTTGACAAAGTGGCTTAATTTCAAGCTAAAGTGTACTGTTAGCTGGCTAGCTAATGTTATTATTTGTATCCCAGAGCCGTTTGCTTTTCTAGTTAGAGACGAATGCTAGCTAGCTAACATTGAACCTAGTTGGTTAGCTTCCAGTATATTCATGCAGGGTAGAAATGACATGATTTGGCACTATGTTCATTGTTGTTTAACTTCTTGCGACTACAGGGGGTGCTGTTTTCTCATTAGCATAATTGCATTACAGATTAAACGGCTTCCTACTAAATTCTTTATCGTACAATATGCATATTATTACTATTATTGGATAGAAAACACTCTCTAGTTTCTATAGGCGTTGGAATTTTGTCTCTGAGTGGAACAGAACTCATTCTACAGCAATTTCCCTGACATGGAGTCAGATTTCACACATTTTGGCGCCTGATCTGGAGTCAGTTTAAAGGTCACTGTGAACGCTATCAGGATACGGACACTGCTTACGTCTTCCCCTGGAGGCCTTTACGTGATGACGATTTGAATGGTATCGATTGCGCAATCACAGCCCCTATAAAACAAAAACACGTGTAGGTAGGAACTCTTTTCCAGATGCGTCGGGCGCGCGGTGGACACCGACCTGCTCTTTTTCCAAGCATTAGTGTAGCCAGTTATATTTCTCCGGTCATGTTTCTACTCGTTATAGGAGTTAAAAACATCATAAGGTAGTTAATTTAAACCGTTTTATTGCAATTTATATCCGTTTAGTGCGATTTTGGGACATTTATTTCTGAGACACTGTGAATCTCTGGGCACGGTTCCAGTTCATGCCGAACGCAATAGGCATTTCTACATGGCAAGAGGACAGCTTTCGACCAAAAGACAATTAGACCCAAGAAAGGATTCTTTGCCCAAGATTCTGATGGAAGAACAGCTCAAAGTAGGAACAATTTATTATGATAAATCGTGTTTCTGTCGAGAAATGTTAATCGCTTATGACGCCATCTTTTTAGACGTAGCTTCGCTTGGCGCAAACTGTATTGAAAAGTAAGGATAATTTAAAAAATGTAAATCAGCGATTGTATTAAGAATTAAATTGTCTATCAATCGCTGTCCACCCTATATTTTTTAGTCACGTTTATGAGTATTTATGTATACGACTAGATCACTGTCTAATATGGCGCACGACATTGTCTGACCAGCTGGGCAACTTTTGTCATTGTCTAACCATGATTTTGGTGGCTAAATATGCACATTTTCGAACAAACTGTATATGTATGTTGTAATATGATGTTACAGGAGTGTCATCTGAAGAATTCTGAGAAGGTTAGTGAAAAAATTAATATTTTTTGGCGATGTTGACGTTATCGCTCTCTTTGGCTAGAATCTATGCTCTGGTAATGTTTGCACATGTGGTATGCTAATATAACGATTTATTGTGTTTTCGCTGTAAGACACTTAGAAAATCTGAAATATTGTCTGTATTCACAGGATCTGTGTCTTTCGATTAGTGTATGCTGTGTATTTTTACGAAATGTTTGATGATTACTAATTAGGTAAACACGTTGCTCTATTTATTTATTCTAGTCCATTTGTGACGGTGGGTGCAATTGTAAACTATGATATCTACCTGAAATATGCACATTTTTCTAACAAAACCTATCCTATACCATAAATATGTTATCAGACTGTCATCTGATGAGGTTTTTTCTTGGTTAGTGGCTATCAATATCTTAGTTTAGCCGAATTGGTGATAGCACCCGATGGAGTAAGAAACTGATGGAGTTAGAAAAGTGGTGTCTTTTGCTAACGTGGTTAGCTAATAGATTTACATATTTTGTCTTCCCTGTAAAACATTTAAAAAATCTGAAATGGTGGCTTTATTCACAAGATCTGTATCTTTCATCAGGTGTCTTGGACTTGTGATTTAATGATATTTAGATGCTACTATTTAATTGTGACGCTATGCTAGGCTATGCTACTCAGTGTCGGGGGGGGTGGGGGGTGATCCCGAACCCGGGGTAGATACTCGTGAAAGGTTAACACCCCGGCCATCCTACAATCTAAGCTTGATGCCCTCAATCTCACACAAATTATCAATGAACCTACCAGGTACAACACCCAAATCTGTAAACATGGGCACCCTCATAGATATCATCCAAACCAACCTTCCCTCCAAATACACCTCTGCTGTCTTCAACCAGGATCTCAGCAATCACTACCTCATTGCCTGCGTCCGTAATGGGTCTGCGGTCAAACGACCACCCCTTATCACTGTCAAACGCTCCCTAAAATACTTCAGCGAGCAGGCCTTTCTAATCGACCTGGCCCAGTATCCTGGAAAGATATTGACATCATTCCGCAGTAGAGGATGACTGGTTATTCTTTAAAAGTGCTTTCCTCATTCAAAACATTTAGAACCAGTAACAGATATAGCCATTTGTTCACTCCAGACCTGACTGCCCTTGACCAGCACAAAAACATCTTGTGGCGTACTGCATTAGCATCGAATAGCCCCCGCGATATGCAACATTTCAGGGAAGTTAGGAACCAATATACACAGGCATATAGGAAAGCAAAGGCTAGCTTTTTCAAGCAGTAATTTGCATCCTGTAGCACAAACTCCAAAAAGTTCTGGGACACTATAGTCCATGGAGAATAAGAGCATATCCTCCTAGCTGTCCACTGCACTAAGGCTAGGAAACACTGTAACCACTGAAAAATCTACGATAATTTAGAATTTCAATAATCCCTTTTCTATGGCTAGCCATGCTTTCCACCTGGTTACCCCTACCCCGGTCAACAGCCCTGCACCCCCCACAGCAACTTGCCCAAGCCTCCCCTATTTCTCCTTCACCCAAATCCAGATAGCTGATGTTCTGAAAAAGCTGCAAAATCTGGACCCCTACAAATCATCCAGGCTAGAGAATATATACCCTCTCTTTCTAAAATTATCCACCGAAATTGTTGCAACCCCTATTATTAGCCTGTTCAACCCCTCTTTTTTATTGTCTGAGATCCCCAAAGATTGGAACGCTGCTGCGGTAATCCCCCTCTTCAAAGAGGGAGACACTCTAGACCCAAACTGCTACAGATCTTTAAAACCTCTTTGGGGTAGGTCAGACGCTAGCGTCCCATCTGGCCAACATCCAGTGAAATTGCAGAGCGCGAAATTCAAAATACACTGCTCAAAAAAATAAAGGGAACACTTAAACAACACAATGTAACTCCAAGTCAATCACACTTCTGTGAAATCAAACTGTCCACTTAGGAAGCAACACTGATTGACAATAAATTTCACATGCTGTTGTGCAAATGGAATAGACAAAAGGTGGAAATTATAGGCAATTAGCAAGACACCCCCAAAAAAGGAGTGATTCTGTAGGTGGTGACCACAGACCAGTTCTCAGTTCCTATGCTTCCTGGCTGATGTTTTGGTCACTTTTGAATGCTGGCGGTGCTTTCACTCTAGTGGTAGCATGAGACGGAGTCTACAACCCACACAAGTGGCTCAGGTAGTGCAGTTCATCCAGGATGGCACATCAATGCGAGCTGTGGCAAAAAGGTTTGCTGTGTCTGTCAGCGTAGTGTCCAGAGCATGGAGGCGCTACCAGGAGACAGGCCAGTACATCAGGAGACGTGGAGGAGGCCGTAGGAGGGCAACAACCCAGCAGCAGGACCGCTACCGCCGCCTTTGTGCAAGGAGGTGCACTGCCAGAGCCCTGCAAAATGACCTCCAGCAGGCCACAAATGTGCATTTGACGTTGGTGTCTGTAATTACTCTGGCTGCTTCGGTGCCATTTCTGACAGTAGCTATAAACTGATTTATAGCTCAAATATGCAAATTTTTCAAACAAAACATAGATTTATTGAATAACATGTTATAAGACTGTCATCGGGGCGGCAGGGTAGCCTAGTGGTTAGAGCGTTGGACTAGTAACCAAAAGGTTGCAAGTTCAAATCCCCAAGCTGACAAGGTACAAATCTGTCGTTCTGCCCCTGAACAGGCAGTTAACCCACTGTTCCTAGGCCGTCATTGAAAATAAGAATTTGTTATTAACTGACTTGCCTAGTTAATTAAAGGTAAAATAAAAAATAAAATAAATAAATCTGATGAAGTTGTTTCTTGGTTAGTTTGGTTGGTTCTTGGTTAGTTAAGTTGGCTTTGTGCATGCTACCTGTGCTGTGAAAAATGTCTGTCCTTTTTTGTATTTGGTAGTGAGCTAACATATATATACGTTTTGTTTTCGCTGTAAAACATTTTTAATAATCGGACATGTTGGCTGGATTCACAAGATATTTATCTTTCATATGCTGTATTGGACTTGTTAATGTGTGAAAGTTAAATATTTCTAAAAAATATATTTTGAATTTCGCGCCCTGCACTTGAAGTGGCTGTTGACATATTGTGCCCGGCTCTGGGCTTGCAGCCAGAAGCAGTTAAGATGGAGAATAGCATGTTCATTACCAGAGATAAATAACGAAGTGCGCGCCCTCAGTGACGCGAGCCACAACACTAAAGCCAAAATGGGAGCCACCGAGAAAAACTACAAACTCTTGCAAATTTTCTTTTTAAACAAGCTTTGGACACCTCGGTCATCCAAACTTCTGAATACTGCCCCCTACCCCGAAGAAGATATCTATCCTTACCCTGCCTTTCTAAGATCTTCGAAAGCCAAATTAACAAACAGATCACCGACCATTTCGAATCCCACGTACCTTCTTCACTATGCAATCTCGTTTCAGAGCTGGTCATGGGTGCACCTCAGCCATGCTCAAGGACCTAAACGATATCATAACCGCCATCGATAAGAGACAACACTGTGCACCTGTTTTCATTGACCGGGCCAAGGCTTTCGACTCTGTCAATCATCACATTCTTATCGGCAGACTCAACAGCCTTAGTTTCTCAAATTATTGCCTAGCCTGGTTCACCAACTACTTCTCAGACAGAGTTCAGTGTGTCAAATCGGAGGGCCTGTTGTCCAGACCTCTGGCAGTCTCTATGGGGGTGCTACAGGGTTCAATTCTCGGGCCGACTCTTTTCTCTTTATACATCAATGACGTCGCTCTTGCTGCTGGTGATTCTCTGATTCACCTCTACGCAGACGACACCATTCTGTATACTTCTGGTCCTTCTTTGGACACTGTGTTAACCTTTTCGGGCTAGGGGGCAGTATTTTCACGTCCCGATGAAAAGTGTGCCCAAAGTAAACTGCCTGCTACTCAGGCCCAGAAGCTAGGATATGCATATAATTGGTAGATTTAGATAAACACTCTAAAGTTTCTAAAACTGTTTGAATAATGTATGTGAGTATAACAGAACTGATAAGGCAGGCGAAAACCTGAGAAAAATCCATCCATCCAGGAAGAAAGAAATTGAGATCACTCTCTTTTCAATACCTTTTCAATGGGGATCTAGATTTCTGTGACACTTGCTTGCAGCTCCTATCGCTTCCACTGGATGTCAACAGTCTTTAGAAATTGGTTGATGTTTTTCCTTTGAGAAATGAAGAAGTAGGGCAGTTGAGAACGAGGGTCGAGTGAGGTGTACTGTTTGTTAGAGGCGTGTGACCTGAAAGCTCGCTCCACTTTGTTTTTATCCGCTATTGAACGCAGTTTATCCCGTCTTAAATTGTATCGATTATTTATGTTAGAGAATACCTAAAGTTGTATTAGGAAAGTTGTTTGACACTTTCGGAACATATTTACAGGTAACTTATTAGATATTTTGTAGTCATGTTGCGTGAGTTGGAACCGGTGTTTTTCTGCTCAAACGTGCCAAATAAATTGACATTTTGGAGATATAACGATGGAATTAATCGAACAAAAGGACCATTTGTGATGTTTATGGGACATATTGGAGTGCCAACAAAAGAAGATCTTTAAAGGTAAGGCATGAATTATATAGTTATTTCTGTGTTTGGTGTCGCGCCTGGCGGGTTGAAATATGAAATATTTCGCAACAAAGCATCCTTCACTCATGCTGCCAAACATACCCTCGTAAAACTAACTATCGTACCGATCCTTGACTTTGGTGATGTCAATTTCAAAATAGCCTCCAACACTCTACTCAGCAAATTGGATGCAGTCTATAACAGTGCCATACGTTTTGTCACCAAAGCCCCATATACTACCCACCACTGCGATCTGTATGCGCTCGTTGGCTGGCCCTCACTTCATATTCGTTGCCAAACCCACTGGCTCCGGGTCATCTATACGTCTTTGCTAGATAAAGCCCCGCCTTATCTCAGCTCACTGGTAACCAAAGCAGCACCCACCCATAACAGGCGCTCCAGCAGGTATATTTCACTGGTCAACCCCAAGGCCAATTCCTACTTTGGCCGCTTTTCCTTCCAGTTCTCTGCTGCCAATGACGACTGGAACGAACTGCAAAAATCTCTGAAGCTGGAGACCCATATCTCCCTGACTAACTTTAAGCACCAGCTGTCAGAGCAGCTCACAGATCACTGCACCTGTACATGGCCCATCTGTAAACAACCCATCCAACTACCTCATCCCCATAATGTTATTTATTTTATTTATTTTGCTCCTTTACACCCCAGTATCTCTCCTTGCACACTCATCTTCTGCATCTATCACTCCAGTGTTTAATTGCGTATTGTAAATATTTCGCCACTATGGCCTAATTATTGCCTTGCCTCCCTTATCCTACATCATTTGCACACACTGTATATAGACTTTTTGTATTGTATTATTGACTGTATGTTTGTTTATTCCATGTGTACCTCTGTGTTGTTGTTTGTGTCGCACTGCTTTGCTTTATCTTGGCCAGGTCGCAGTTGTAAATGACAACTTGTTCTCAACTAGCCTACCTGGTTAAATAAAGGTTAAATAAAATGAAAATAAAACTTGTGAGGCGTCTGTTTTTTAACTTCTTATGGCTGCAGCCCGACGCCGGTATACTTATGACAACAGCCACTTCAAGTGCAGGGCGCGAAATTCAAAAGATATATTTTTTTAAATATTTAACTTTCACAAATTAACCTGTCTAGGATGAGGGTGCCGCTAGCGGCACTCCCCCCCCCACCCCCACTGAAAAGGCAGAGCCGCGAAATTCAAAAAAAATATTTTTTTTAAATATTTAACTTTCACACATTAAAGTCCAATACAGCTAATGAAAGACACAGATCTTGTGAATCCAGCCAACATGTCCGATTTTTAAAATGTTTTACAGGGAAGACACAATATGTAAAGATGTAAATCTATTAGCTAAAAACACATTAACATAATCCACCATTTTTCTTTGTCCACCAACAACAGTAGCTATCACTAATTCGGCTAAACTAAGATATTTATAGCCCCTAACCAAGAAAAAAACTCATCAGATGACAGATGACAGTCTGATAACATATTTATGGTATGGGATAGGTTTTGTTAGAAAAATGTGCATATTTCAGGTAGATGGCATAGGTTACAATTGCACCCACCGTCACAAATGGACTAGAATAACTACATAGAGCAACGTGTTTACCTACTTACTAATCATCAAACATTTCGTAAAAATACACAGCATACACTAATCGAAAGACACAGATCCTGTGAATACAGACAATATTTCAGATTTTCTAAGTGTCTTACAGCGAAAACACAATAAATCGTTATATTAGCATAGCACATGTGCAAACATTACCCCAGCATTAATTCTAGCCAAAGTGAGCGATAACGTAAACATCGCCAAAATATATTATTTTTTCACTAACCTTCTCAGAATTCTTCAGATGACACCCCTGTAACATCACATTACAACATGCATATACAGTTTGTTCGAAAATGTGCATATTTAGCCACCAAAATCATGGTTAGACAATGGGGAAAGTAGCCCAGCTGGTGAGAAAATGTCCGTGCGCCATATTAGACAGTGATCTACTCTTATACATAAATACTCATAAACGTGACTAAAAAATATAGGGTGGACAGCGATTGATAGACAATTTAATTCTTAATACAATCGCGGAATTACATTTTTTTAATTATCCTTACTTTTCAATACAGTTTGCGCCAAGCGAAGCTACGTCCAAAAACATGGCGTCCTAAGCCACTAACATTTTTCGACAGAAACACGATTTATCATAATAAAAATGTCCTACTTTGAGCTGTTCTTCCATCAGTATCTTGGGCAAAGGATCCTTTCTTGGGTCTAATCGTCTTTTGGTGGAAAGCTGTCCTCTTGCCATGTGGAAATGCCAACTGCGTTCGGGATGAACTGGAAGCGTGCCCAGCGATTCACAGCGTTTCAGAAATAAATGTCCCAAAATCGCACTAAACGGATATAAATTGCTATAAAACGCTTTAAATTAACTACCTTATGATGTTTTTAACTCCTATAACGAGTAGAAACATGACCAGAGTAATATTACTCCCTCCACTAATGCTTGGAACAAGTGCGGGTCGATGTCTTCCAGGCGCATGACGCACCAAGAAAAGAGTGACTAGCTACAGGGTTTTTTAATTTATAGTGCCTGTGAACGCGCAATCGACCCCATTCAAATCGTCATCACGTAAAGGCATCCAGGGGAAGACGTAAGCAGTGTCCGTATACTCATAGCAATAACTGTGGCCTTTTAACTGACTCCAGATCAGGGGCCAACATTTCTGAAATCTGACTCCATGTCAGGGAAATTGCTGTAGAATGGGTTCTGTTCCACTTAGAGACAAAATTTCAACTCCTATAGAAACTATAGACTGTTTTCTATCCAGTAATAATAATAATATGCATTTTGTACGATCAAGAATTTTGTAGGAAGCCGTTTCAAAAATTACACGATTAGCATAAATAGTGACAACAGCGCCCCCAGCCTCAACAGGTTAACAAGTCCAATACAGCATATGAAAGGTACACATCTCGTGAATCCAGCCAACATGTCCGATTTTTAAAATGTTTTACAGGGAAGACACAATATGTAAATCTATTAGCTAACCACGTTAGCAAAAGACTCCACTTTTATTACTCCATCAGTTTTTTACTACATCAGTAGCTATCACAAATTCGGCCAAATAAAGATAAAAATAGCCACTAACCAAGACACAACCTCATCAGATGACAGTCTGATAACATATTTATTGTAAAGCATATGTTTTTTTTTGAAAAATGTGCATATTTCAGGTATAAATCATAATTTACATTGCAGCTACAATCAGAAATTGCACCGAAAGCAGCCATAATATTTACAGACACCAATGTCAAATACATAATTACTCAACATAAAACATTTCTGAAAAATACATAGTGTACAGTAAATGAAAGACAGGCATCTTGTGATGCCAGACAATATTTCCGATTTATTAAGTGTTTTACAGCGAAAACAAAATGTAGCGTTATATTAGCTTAGCACAATAGCCAGAAACACTTGGGCGCCGGCGACTACGACAGATATATGAAACAACATCATAAATTGGGTCTTACTTTTGCTGATCTCTCATCAGAATGTTGAACAAGGTGTCCTTTGTCCAGATGAGTCGTTGTTTGGATTCAGAATGGCAACTTTCTCTCTCCATTTAGCAAGCGCGCTAGCCGGGTTGCACGGATCTCTCCATGTAAACAAACGGAAGAGAACGGAACACGGTAAAACTCCCGAAAAAATTTCAATAATCTGATGAAACTATATTGAAAAAACATACGTTACGATGATATGGTGACATGTATCAAATAAAATCAAAGCCGGAAATAATATTCGCCTATAATGTCAGCAAAACAAAAGGCCACTGTCCATATTGCGTTCTTCAGAGTACCGGAAATTGGGTACACGTCATTCCAAGAGGATTTGTTCCATCCCAGATCGAGATAATCACCTCTTTTCTTCTCTCACAGCCTTCTTGACACCCAGAGGAAGGTGTTTGACGTGCATGTATACTAATAGCTCTTGTGCCCATTTATAGGCATGAAGAGGAAGAGAGCCTCGATTTCAGACTTTGAACTTCCGGGTCAGGAAAAGTGCTGCTGAATGAGTTCTGTTTCACTCAGAGAAATAATTTAAATGGTTTTAGAAACTAGAGAGTGTTTTCTATCCAATAGTAATAATAATATGCATATTGTACGAGCAAGAATTGAGTACTACGCCGTTTAAAATGGACACATTTTATCAGGCTACTCAATACTGCCCCTTGCAGCCATAACAGGTTTTAATCTAGACACTCTAATGTACTTGTCCTCCTGCTCAGTTGTGCACCGGGGCTTCCCACTCTTCTTTCTATTCTGATTAGAGCCAGTTTGCGCTGTTCTGTGAAGGGAGTAATACACAGCGTTGGAGGAGATCGTCAGTTTCTTGGCAATTTCTCGCATGGAAAAGCCTTAATTTCTCAGAGCAAGAGTAGACTGATTAGTTTCAGAAGAAAGGTCTTCGTTTCTGTCCATTTCGAGCCTGTAATTGAACTCACAAATGCTGATGCTCCAGATACTCAACTAGTCTAAAGGCCAGTGTTATTGCTTCTTTAATCAGCACTACAGTTATCAGCTGTGCTAACATAATTGGAAAAGGGTTTTCTAATGATCAATTAGCCTTTAAAATGATAATCTTGGATTAGCTAGCACAATGTGCCATTGGAACACAGGAGTGATGATTGCTGATAATGGGCCTATGTACGCCTATGTAGACACTCCATTAAAAAATCAGCTGTTTCCAGCTACAATAGTCATTTACAACATTATCAATGTCTACACTGTATTTCTGATCAATTTGATGTTATTTCAATTGACCCCAAAAAATTGCCTTTCTTTCAAAAACAAGAACATTTCTAAGTGACCCCAAACTTTTGAACGGTAGTGTATGTTTGTAAACTTACAATTTAAAGGTACCATAATGATTGAGTGTCCATATAGCTGTACCATGATATTTGCATTGCTACTAAGTAAACCTCCAATTGTTTTCCACTAGTCCACCCGCTAAAATCTCCCCCCATCCCAAGTTGGGTTGACGTCCCAGTAACTGGCAGACCAACCCTGTCCCACTGGATCGTAGGGCCTTTAAGGACATATTCAGTCTCTCCATATCCCAGTCTGCTGTCCCTACATGCTTCAAGATGGCCTACATTGCCCCGTAGCACACGTAGCACTCGCTTCTGTCATCATGAAGTGCTTTAAAAGACTAGTCAAGGATCATATCAATTTGCTTACCACCCCAAGAGGTCCACAAACAATGCAACCGCCATCACATTGCCCTATCTCATCTGTACAAGAGGAATACCAACAGTTGAAGTCAGAAGTTTACAAACACCTTAGCCAAATACATTTAAACTTCGTTTTTCACAATTCCTGACATTTAATCCAAGTACAAATCCCTGTGTTAGGTCAGTTAGGATCCCCACTTTATTTTAAGAATGTGAAATGTCAGAATAATAGTACAGAGAATGGGTCAGTGGGTCAGAAGTTTACATACACTCAATTAGTATTTGGTAGCATTACATTTAAATTATTTAACCGGGGTCAAACATTTCAGGTAGTCTTCCACAAGATTCCCACAATAAATTGGGTGAATTTTGGCCCATTCCTCCTGACAGAGCTGCTGTAACTGAGTCAGGTTTGTAGGACGCCTTGCCCACACACGCTTTTTCAGTTCTGTCCACACATTTTCTATAGGATTGAGGTCAGGGCTTTGTAATGGCCACTCCAATACCTTGACTTTGTTTTCCTTAAGCCATTTTGTATGCTTGGGGTCATTGTCCATTTGGAAGACCCATTTGTGAACAAGCTTTAACTTCCTGGCTGATGTCTTGAGATGTTGCTTCAATATATCCACATAATTCTCCTACCTCATGATGCCATCTGTTTTGTGAAGTGCACCAGTCCCCCCTCTAGAAAAGCACCCCCACAACATGATGCTGCCATCCTCGTGCTTCACGGTTGGGATGGTGTTCTTTGGCTTGCAAGCATCCCCCTTTTTCCTCCAAACATAACGAAGTTCATTATGGCCAAACAGTTCTATTTTTCTTTCATCAGACCAGAGGACATTTCTCCAAAAAGTACGATCTTTGTCCCCATGTGCAGTTGCACTGTGTAGTCTGGCTTTTTAATGGAGGTTTTGGAGCAGTGGCTTCGTCCTTGCTGAGCGGCCTTTCAGGTTATGTCGATATAGCACTTGTTTTAATGTGGATATAGATACTTTTGTCCCTGTTTCGTCCAGCATCTTCACAAGGTCCTTTGCTGTTGTTGTGGGATTGATTTGCACTTTTTGCACCAAACTACTTTCATCTCTAGGAGACAGAAGGCGTCTCCTTCCTGAGCGGTATGACAGCTGCGTGGTCCCATGGTGTTTATACTTGCGTACTATTGTTTGTACAGATGAACGTGGTACCTTTAGGCGTTTGGAAATTGCTCCCAAGGATTAACCAGACTTGTGGAGGTCTACAAATCTTTTTCGGAGGTCTTGGCTGATTTCTTTTGATTTTCCCGGCACAGTCAACTTAGTGTATGTAAACCTCTGACCCACTGGAATTGTAATACTGTGAATTATAAGTTAAATAATCTGTCTGTAAACAATTGTTGGAAAAATTACTTGTGTCATGCACAAAGTAGATGTCCTAACCGACTTGCCAAAACTATAGTTTGTTAACAAGAAATTTGTGGAGTGGTTGAAAAACGAGTTTTAACCACAAAGGCTAATAAAGATAGCTTGTGCAATGTATAGTGGCAGAGTTTTTAGACACATAGCAACAGTATCTTATTATAAGGCCTGCAGAAAAACATATGAATCTTAAGGTCCCCTTAATCAATAATGGGGAGAGTCTTTGGGACCCACCCCCTACACATGCACGCCTCCAACTCAATCCTCAAGTTTGCAGATGATACAACAGTAGTGGACTTGATTACCAACAACGACGAGACAGCCTTCAGGTAGGAGGTGAGGGCTCTCGGAGTGTAGTGTCAGGAAAATAACCTCTCACTCAACATCAACAAATTAAAGGAGATGATCGTGGACTTCAGGAAACAGCAGAGGGAGCACCCCTCCATCCACACTGACGGGACAGCAGTGGAGAAGGTGGAACATTTTAAATCCTTGGCGTACACATCACTGACAAACTGAAATGGTCTACCCACACAGACAATGTAGTAAAGAAGACATAACAGCACCTCAGGAGGCTGAAGAAATTTGACTTGTCACCTAAAAACCTCAAACTTTTACAGACACAATTGAGATCATCCTGTCGAGCTGTATCACAGCCTGGAACGGCAACTGCACCGCCCACAACCGCAGAGCTCTCCAGAGGTATCTCTATGCAGTCAGACGTTTCATTATTTTGTGCCAACAAGGCCACAATAATTTGCCCCCTCTCTGATTGTCCAAGTGTGACCCCCTCTCCATGGGTTACTACAGCTAGTGTTGCCAGCAATGCAACTACATGGGTGGGGTCACCCCACCAGAATTCGCACTGGCTAGGTACAAGGTCATCAAGGTTCTCATTGGCAGCTTTGAGAAATTCCTTGTATATTATACTCACCAATCTGGGGGCTTTGGTTTTGTCGGACCAACCCTGCCAAGCAGGCTCAGAATCTTGAGGGGGCGGTGCTGCTTTAGTGGGTCTCTGAATTTATTTATCTTTCTGTCTTGGCTGCGTATAGGCTACTTGCAGTAGGCCTATAAAACAGATAAGGACTTCTCCTTAGTGTATGTCTCGCTCAGGTTGGTGTCTAGAGTATAGGGTTGGGGACCGTTCCATCATGATAGGACAATAAATATATTAACTGCATTTATAATTTATTTCTTAAACGTATATCCCATATCTCCACAAAATTAAAAGCTCTCTCTGTCACAACTCCTGCTCGTAGACACACATGGGCTCTGGCATTTACAACCATTTGCTTTTTCCACCCACTTAACTCCACACTTCTCCAAACACAAAAACACCCCTCCCCACCTTCCATCACAGTATACCCACACGTACCCACATACTGTGCCTTCTATGTCCTCTGTTTGCTGTGTTTTTATCCCTACCATGTTGATTCCTAATTTCAGGCTTTTGAGTACGTTTGTGTTCCAGGGGCTCGCGAGTGGCGCAGCGGTTTAAGGCACTACATCTCAGTGCTAGCGGTGTCACTACAGACCCTGGTTTGATTCAAGGCTGTTTCACAACCGGCCGTGATTGGGAGTCCCATAGGGTGGAGCACAATTGGCCCAGTGTCGTCCGGGTTAGGGGTTGGCTGGGGTAAGACGTCATTATAAAAAATAAGTTGTTCTTAAATCTTCTTATGGCTCTTTTCCTGTTAACGGGATCGATTTGACAACAAGCCAGTGAAAGTGCAGGGCGCCAAATTCAAACAACAGAAATCTCATAATTAAAACTCAAACATACAAGTATTATACACCATTTTAACCCTTTCATGCGTGAGTTCCAAATATCTCTAACGGTCGCCCCAGCGTGTGTTGTTTTATGCACGTGATGTTAGAACGTTCTCTCCAATTCCAGAATGTGATTGTTATGTAACAGTACATTTAATCTGCTTTGCCCTCAAACCAAAGCACGCCGCCTGTTTTATTTGTCAATTTTAAATTATTTTCTAAACAGTTTTTTATTGTATAATAACAGTTTGAAATTAGGTGTGTTCCGCCTCATTCATTCACATAAAAGTAGTCATTTTTACTTTTGCGGACCAATAATTTTTTTTGACATTTCTGACCCGGACAAAATTCCCCAAACACTTCTCAATTGTTTGTGCAGTTCAAGTCTGCAGACATTTACTCATCTGCCGTCCTGCATACACGTGTTCATATTTTCCACCTGCATCGCAATCAAAGTTGATTTCGTTACCAATAATAACTTTGGAAATGAGTGCGTTTCTATCAAAGTGCCTTATTACGTTATAAGAGTGTCTGCATGTCGTGTAATGTCGTTTCTACTGTAGCATCATGTTTTTGTGTATATTCCTTATAACCGTGGACACGCGATGTAACGTTACTCATTTCATAACATGTATGGTTTTATACTCAATGCTTAGGTATCTAGCTACAGTCTTATTAGCTCTGGAAAACAATCCTAATTGCGTCACGGATGTATTAGCATGTGTTGTATGTTGAAGCTACCCTGGCCTTTTGACTCCCAAGTGGCACAGCGTCTCAGTGCTAGAGGCGTCACTACAGACACCCATCTTCAAATCCAGACTGCGTTTCTATCAAAGTAAGTGCCTAATTACGCTATAATAGTTTCTGTGTCGTGTTATACCGTTTCTACTGTAGCTCACTGTGTGTATGGAGCATAATATATTTGTGTATATTCCTTATAACCGCGGACATGCTAGGTAACGTTACTCATGTTACTCACCTTTTATGGTGTTATATTCAATCGTGCTTATGTAGCTAGTTACATTATTCTATTAGCTCTGTAAAACAATGCTAAATGCGTCAGAAGTATTGGCATGTTGTATTTTGACGCTACCCTGGAAAAATATCTTATACCACTTGGTCGTTTTCTGAGTTCATTCCACAAAGCTGTTTATCATGTCGGCCTTATCCACTGCCCCCATTTTGAGGTAATAGTCAAGCACGCAGTCTGGTTTAATGTTTCTCTGTCTGGTTTGTTTCTCTCTCCCGTCAGGTGGTTCACCTTCCCTGTGGCCGACATGGTTGCTGTATGGACAGTGGAGAGGACATGGACGTCTCGTTTGTCATGGCACTTTACTGCCAGCTGTTGACATCTCTTGTTTTGTATAACGGGTCGTTTAGGATGGCAGTAGCGTTGATGATGAAATGCAGTCATAGCAGCAGAACTAGAAAGCAGTCTTGGGAAAAGAGGGTGGCAAAGAAGGGAGTTGCAAACATAGGATCTCTGCTCCAGTATTCTCTTAGGGAGTTCTTCTTTACTGTCACCAGGAATGTATACATTTCACTAATTGTGGTTGTCCCCCCACTCCTGGTGTAACAGTATAACTTTACGTCCGTCCCCTCGCCTATACCCGGGCGCGAACCAGTGACCCTCTGCACACATCAACAACAGTCACCCACGAAGCATCGTTACCCATCGCTCCACAAAAGCTGTGGCCCTTGCTGAGCAAGGGGAACCACTACTTCAAGTTTTCAGAGCAAGAGACGTAACTGATTGAAACGCTATTAGCGCGAACCCGGTAACTAGTTAGCCGTTTCACATCCGTTACACTGGCTCTCTCTTATCCTGTAGCTCCAAGGCATAGCGATTGGTCTCTACTATGTCTCCCACCAGCTCCTCTGTCAGAAACAACTTGAAGCACTCTGCCTCAGATGGAAATGGCAAGGGGCGTTGCACTCCAGACTGGGACTCATCAACACAATCAGCAGGGCCAGGTGGCTGGCAGCCTTCCAGCTACCACAGAACTCCTGTACTTCATCCACTGTCAGTCTGCCACCATCACCACCAGCATCTTCTAATGGAACTGGGACTTTGTCAGTGGACAAGGGGTCCTCAGATTCAGGGTTCTCAATGGCTACAAGGTTGGGGGGCAGCTCCTCACTGTCAGAATCTGATTCCTGACTTTCATACTCACACTCAATCTCCAGAATTTCCACATTTGTGAGTTGTCTCCTTTTGAAAGTTATTGCTAATGATACATCTTAGCTCACTATCTACATACATAAACAACAACACTGAATGGTTTAGAGTGAGAGGGTACGTGGTTGACTGCCGGCACGCGCCACTTGTCTCAATAAATCACTATCAGAAAATGTTTTGTGTGGCAATTATTTGTGTATTTACTGTTTTATTCAAGTTTTCAATTCTATGTGACAAATCATGCATTCCGATTCTTGCACAGATTGTAATGAGCACATAATATGTGTGTAAAATACTTTTTTGAAGGTTGTACTGATTATGATGAGCTAAGCTAATTCCAGCTGTGTAGCCATGTTTGTTGACATACAATGCATTCTGGGTTTCACGTTATCGTCTGTTTGACCAAAGATGTTATAACAAAATGAGGTGAGTAAGAGTTCACTCATTTTTTGAGGACTTCCGGAAATGAAGGGTGGGATGTGAAGGACAGTGATTGACACACCCCTTCAATATGCATACTGTAAACAGACCAAACTCATCTTGTCTTCTCTTATTATCTTCGGTTTCTGTGAGGAACAAATGCATGGGTGCACGCTGAAACTAATCGTCGGATTACTTTCGGTTTCAAAAGTGTTTTACCTAATTATTTCGATCAATGGTGAGCTCACCCGTGATGTGATTAATTATACATAATAATTGCTATTAGCTAATTCATATTGTAGTTTATGTCAGCCGAGAGTTAGAAAATATTACTGCTTGTCAATCTTTCCTCAGTTAGATCTTGGACAAATGTAGCCTACATTTTTCCGGTTAGGATGATTGTGTTATGCTATATACACTTCTGTGAATATCTGAACATTGCATCCCAAAATAAACTGCTCACATTCTGGACATAACTTTGTAAGGCCTGTGTTTGTGTAAATAGTTTCTGAAAAAAGTGTGGCCAGCTCAAATGCTGATTGTTGCGTCATTCGAAACTGGCCGTTCTAAACGAGGGTTCTAAATGAGTGTTCTAATCACACGGGTGTGATCGTACGCTTCAGGGACCACTGTAGAACGATCACACCCGTGTGATGGTACGTGTGAAAGGGTTAAGGATAAACTTGTTGTTAATCCCACCACAGTGTCCGATTTCAAAAAGGCTTTACGACGAAAGCATACCATGCGATTATGTTAGGTCAGCGCCTAGTCACAGAAAAAACAGCCATTTTCCAGCCAAAGAGAGGAGTCACAAAAAGCAGAAATAGAGATCAAATTAATCACAATCCTTTGATGATCTTCATCAGATGGCACTCTAAGGACTTCATGTTACACAATACATGTACGTTTTGTTCGATAAAGTTCATATTTATATCCAAAAATCTCAGTTTACATTGGCGTGTTATGTTCAGTAATGTTTTGCCTCCAAAACATCCAGTGATTTTGCAGAGAGCCACATCAATTTACAGGAATACTCATCATAAACGTTGATGAAAGATACAAGTGTTAGGCATAGTATTAAAGATATATTTCTCCTTAAACCTCTTGACGCTAGGGATCAGATTATTATTATTGTTATTGTTTTTAAATAACGTTCCCAAGGTAAACGGACTATTTCTCAGGTCCAGATCGTAGAATATGCATATCATTTACAGATTAGGATAGAAAACACTCCAAAGTTTCCAAAACTGTCAAAATATTGTCTGTGAGTATAACAAAACTGATTCTGCAGGTGAAAGCCTGAGAAAATCTAACCCGGACGTGATTTATTTTTCTTTTTTTCTGTGTTTCCTGGCCCGTCTTTCTTCCATTTAAAGGGGTATCAACCGGGTTCCTTTTCCAATGGCTTCCTCAGGCTGTGACCAGGCTTTAGACATAGTTTCAGGCTTTTATTTTGAAAAATGAGCGAGATTTTTCAAAAGTAGTCAGGTGTCCTCGGATTAGTTCCTGCGCGCGAGAGGGTAGCTCTCCATTTTCTTTTTCTCTCTTATTGAGTAGGTTACAGTCCGGTTGAAATATTATCGATTATGTTTGTTAACCTGTCTAGGATCAGCGTGGCGCTAGCGGCACACCCCCCCCCCCCCCACTGAAAAACCAGTGCCGCGAAATTCCCAAAAAATATTTTTTTAAAATATTTAACTTTCACACATTAAAGTCCAATACAGCTAATGAAAGACACAGATCTTGTGAATCCAGCCAACATGTCCGATTTTTAAAATGTTTTACAGGGAAGACACAATATGTAAAGATGTACATCTATTACCTAAAAACACATTAGCATAATCCACATTAGCATCTTTTATTTGTCCACCAACACCAGTAGCCATCACCAATTCGGCTAAACTAAGATATTTATAGTCCCTAACCAACAAAAAAACTCATTAGATGACAGTCTGATAACATATTTATGGTATGGGATAGGTTTTGTTAGAAAAAAGTGCATATTTCAGGTAGATGGCATAGTTTACAATTGCACCCACCGTCACAAATGGACTAGAATAATTACAATGAGCAACGTGTTTACCTAACTACTAATCATCAAACATTTCGTAAAAATACACAGCATACACGAATCGAAAGACACAGATCCTGTGAATACAGACAATATTTCAGATTTTCTAAGTGTCTTACAGCGAAAACACAATAAATCGTTATATTAGCTTAGCACATAGCAATTAGCAGCCCAGCATTGATTCTAGCCAAAGTGAGCGATAAAAGTCAACATCGCCAAAAGATATTAATTTTTTCACTAACCTTCTCAGAATTCTTCCGATGACACTCCTGTAACATCACATTACAACATGCATATACAGTTTGATCGAAAATGTTTATATTTAGCCACCAAAATCATGGTTAGACAATGTGAAATGTAGACAAGCTGGTAAAGAAAAAGTCCTTGCGCCACTTAGACAGTGATCTACTCTTATACATAAATACTCATAAACGTGACTAAAAAATATAGGGTGGACAGGGATTGATAGACAATTTAATTCTTAACCTGTCTAGGATCAGCGTGGCGCTAGCGGCACACCCCCCCCCCCCCCCACTGAAAAACCAGTGCCGCGAAATTCAAAAAAAATATTTTTTTAAAATATTTAACTTTCACACATTAAAGTCCAATACAGCTAATGAAAGACACAGATCTTATGAATCCAGTCAACATTTCCGATTTTTAAAATGTTTTACAGGGAAGACACAATATGTAAAGATGTACATCTATTACCTAAAAACACATTAGCATATTCCACCATCTTTTATTTGTCCACCAACACCAGTAGCCATCACCAATTCGGCTAAACTAAGATATTTATAGCCCCTAACCAACAAAAAAACTCATTAGATGACAGTCTGATAACATATTTATGGTATGGGATAGGTTTTGTTAGAAAAAAGTGCATATTTCAGGTATATGGCATAGTTTACAATTGCACCCACCATCACAAATGGACTAGAATAATTACAATGAGCAACGTGTTTACCTAACTACTAATCATCAAACATTTCGTAAAAATACACAGCATACACGAATCGAAAGACACAGATCCTGTGAATACAGACAATATTTCAGATTTTCTAAGTGTCTTACAGCGAAAACACAATAAATCGTTATATTAGCGTAGCACATAGCACATAGCAGCCCAGCATTGATTCTAGCCAAAGTGAGCGATAAAAGTCAACATCGCCAAAAGATATTAATTTTTTCACTAACCTTCTCAGAATTCTTCCGATGACACTCCTGTAACATCACATTACAACATGCATATACAGTTTGATCGAAAATGTTTATATTTAGCCACCAAAATCATGGTTAGACAATGTGAAATGTAGACAAGCTGGTAAAGAAAACGTCCTTGCGCCACTTAGACAGTGATCTACTCTTATACATAAATACTCATAAACGTGACTAAAAAATATAGGGTGGACAGGGATTGATAGACAATTTAATTCTTAATACAATTGCGTTATTACATTTTTTAATTTATCCTTACTTTTCAATACAGTTTGCGCCAAGCGAAGCTACGTCAAAAAACATGGCGTCCTAAGCCACTAAAATGTTTCGACAGAAACACGATTTATCATAATAAAAATGTCCTACCTTGAGCTGTTCTTCCATCAGTATCTTGGGCAAAGGATCCTTTCTTGGGAGAAATCGTCTTTTGGTGGAAAGCTGTCCTCTTGCCATGTGGAAATGTCAACTACGTTCGGGATGAACTGAAAAGCGTTCCCAACTTTTCACATCGTTGCAAAAATAAATGTCCCAAAATCGCACTAAACGGATATAAATTGCTATAAAACGCTTTAAATTAACTACTTTGTGATGTTTGTAACTCCTATAACGAGTGAAAAGATGACCGGAGAAATATAACAGGCTAAACTAATGCTTGGAACAGGAGAGGGTCGGTGTCTTCCACGCGCGTTACGCAGCAAGAAAAGACTTGCTAGCTAAAGGTTTTTTTCATTTGTAGTGCCTGTGAACGAGCAATCGAGCCCGTTGGAATCGTCATCACGTAAAGGCATCCAGGGGAAGACGTAAGAAGTGTCCGTATAGTCATAGCAACGACAGTGCCCGTTTAAATGACTTCAGAAAAGTGGCCAACGTTTCTCAAATCTGACTCCATGTCAGGGAAATTGCTGTAGAATGGGCTCTGTTCCACTTAGAGACAAAATTTCAACTCCTATAGAAACTATAGACTGTTTTCTATCCAATAATAATAATAATATGCATATTGTACGATCAAGGATTTTGTGGGAAGCCGTTTAAAAAATTAGCCACATTAGCATAAATAGTCTAAACAGCGCCCCCATCCCCAACAGGTTAATACAATTGCGTTATTACATTTTTTAATTTATCCTTACTTTTCAATACAGTTTGCGCCAAGCGAAGCTACGTCAAAAAACATGGCGTCCTAAGCCACTAAAATGTTTCGACAGAAACACGATTTATCATAATAAAAATGTCCTACCTTGAGCTGTTCTTCCATCAGTATCTTGGGCAAAGGATCCTTTCTTGGGAGAAATCGTCTTTTGGTGGAAAGCTGTCCTCTTGCCATGTGGAAATGTCAACTGCGTTCGGGATGAACTGAAAAGCGTGCCCAACTTTTCACATCGTTGCAAAAATAAATGTCCCAAAATCGCACTAAACGGATATAAATTGCTATAAAACGCTTTAAATTAACTACCTTATGATGTTTTTAACTCCTATAACGAGTGAAAAGATGACCGGAGAAATATAACAGGCTAAACTAACGCTTGGAACAGGAGCGGGTCGGTGTCCAGCACGCGCGTTACGCAGCAAGGAAAGACTTGCTAGCTACAGGGTTTTTTGATTTATAGGGCCTGTGAACGCGCAATCGACCCCATTGGAATCGTCATCACGTAAAGGCATCCAGGGGAAGACGTAAGAAGTGTCCGTATAGTCATAGCAATGACAGTGCCCTTTTAACTGACTTCAGAAGAGTGGCCAACATTTCTCAAATCTGACTCCATGTCAGGGAAATTGCTGTAGAATGGGCTCTGTTCCACTTAGAGACAAAATTTCAACTCCTATAGAAACTATAGACTGTTTTCTATCCAATAATAATAATAATATGCATATTGTACGATCAAGGATTTTGTGGGAAGCCGTTTCAAAAATTAGCCAAATTAGCATAAATAGTCTAAACAGCGCCCCCATCCCCAACAGGTTAAAAACAACCTGAGGATTGATTATAAAAAACATTTGACATGTTTCTACGACCATTACGGATACTTTTTGGAATTTTCGTCGAACGGATTGAGGCTTTGGTTTTCTGAACATAACGTGCAACCCAAATAGCGTTTTTTTGTTATAAAAGTAATATTTATCGAACAAAAAGAACATTTGTTGTGTAACTGGGAGTCTCGTGAGTGCAAACATCTGAAGATTATCAAAGGTAAGCGATTAATTTTAGTGCTTTTCTGACTTTCGTGACCAAGCTAACCAAGCTAATATAACTCTAACTGTTCTAGCATTGATTGATACACTCACAAAAGCTTAGATTGATTTCGGTGCAAAGCATATTTTAGAAATCTGACACGATAGGTGGATTAACAACAAGCTAAGCTGTGTTTTGGTATATTTCACTTGTGATTGCATGATTCTAAATATTTTTTGTAATATTTTTGAATCTGATACGTTTGGGAATTTTCTTCTGGCTTTCAAGACCGGAACGAGGCTGTAGTTTTCTGAACATAACGCGCAACCCAAATGGCGTTTTTTTGTTATAAAAGTAATCATTATCGAACAAAAATAACAATTATTGTGTAACTGGGAGTCTCGTGAGTGCAAACATCCGAAGATTATCAAAGGTAAGCGATTAATTTTATTGCTTTTCTGACTTTCGGGACCATGCTAATTTGGGCCAAGCTGTTCTAGCATTGATTGATACACTCACAAAAGCTTGGATTTCTTTCTCTGTAAAGCATATTTTCAAAATCTGACACGATAGGTGGATTAACAACAAGCTAAACTGTGTTTTGGTATATTTCTCTTGTGATTGCATGATTATAAATATTTTTAGTAATATGTTGTGCCCTGCAATTCAGCGGTTGTTTAGGAAAATGATCCCGTAAAATGGATCCGTAGCACAGAGAAGTTAATGCAACCGCTGTGTCAGATTTCAAAAAAGCTTAACGGCAAAAGCACACCATGCGATAATCTGAGTACAGCACTCAGCCACCATACAGATACATGCAATGTTGTGGAGTCAACAAAAGTCAGAAATAGCATTATAAATATTCACTTACTTTTGATGATCTTCATCGGAATGCACTCCCAGGAATCCCAGTTCGACAATACATGTTTGTTTTGTTCGATAAAGTCCATCATTTATGTCCAAATACCTCCTTTTTGTTCGTGCGTTTAGTCCAGTAATCCAAATGCACAAGGTGCGAGCACTAAGTCCAGACGAAAAGTCAAAAAAGTTATATCACAGTTCGTAGAAACATGTCAAACGATGTATAGAATCAATCTTTAGGATGTTTTTATCATAAATCTTCAATAATGTTTCAACAGGACAATTCCTTTGTCTTTAGAAATGAAAAGGAACGGAGCTCGCGCTCACGGCCGTGCACGTGACTAAACTAAAGGCTTTCTGCCAGACCCATGATTCAAACAGCTCTTATTCTCTCCCGTTTCACAGTAGAAGCCTGAAACAATGCTCTAAAGACTGTTCACATCTAGTGGAAGCCTTAGGAAGTGTAATCAGAGCAAATTTTACACTGTATATTGGATAGGCAATCACTTGAAAAACTACAAACCTCAGATTTTCCACTTCCTGTTTGGATTTTTCTCAGGTTTTTCCCTGCCATATGAGTTCTGTTATACTCACAGACATCATTCAAACAGTTTTAGAAACTTCAGAGTGTTTTCTATCCAAATCTAATATGCATATCTTAACTTCTAGGCCCGAGTAGCAGGCAGTTTACTCTGGACACGCTTTTCATCCGAATGTGAAAATAGCGCCTCCCAGTCATAAGAAGTTATTAACTGACTTGCCTAGTTAAATAAAGGTTAAATAAATAAAAAAATGTGAAGATGTACTATTTCAATAATTATCCTTTCTTCTAATCCTGTCTTTTATCTCTTCAATAATACTATAAATAGAAAGTTGAATACTAATTACAACATTCCCTATCTTGAATGGAATTGTGTATTTGTAGTTTGTTTGTTTATCAATTGTTGTATTTTATTGTTTTCCTATTTTTTTGTATTACAATCCCTACCATGGATAGTATTGTGTGTTCCATTATTCAACCCTCTATGGGAATTTGTAATATTTAGAATAGCCATGGAGTAGTCTTGCTGTCTCATGACAGTTAGTTATGAATATCGTTTCTCGACTACGAGAGCTACACGTTTCCCTTTTAATCTATTCACCTTGAAGAGTGGGTAGAGAACTTTGCGCCATTCTGCAGTTTCCTTCCGGAACTGATTATCATGACTATTTTTGTGCCATCGAGTCTTTTGCCCAGGCTTTTAACCATTATTTCATCTTTAAAGTATGCAAATTTGGCAGCGATTGGGCACTCACATCTCTGACCTCTCTGTCCGAATGGGTGAACACATTATTATCTTTACAAGACTTACTATTTTTGTCGCATTGTCGAGAAGGAACCTGCAAGTACGAATTTTGTTTGACAGTGTATACCGTATGTATCCTGTACATACAACTAATAAAAATAAAAACTTGAGGGGAGTCCACTCTCACTGTTAAGCCTCTCTTTTCCCCTGCTTATATCTAGAAGTGATGACTAAACTGTGAGTGCCAAATGGCACCCTGTGCCCTGTAAAGTGCACTACTTTTCACCAGGGCCCATTGGGCTTATGTGCACTATGTACGGAACAAGGTGCCATTTGGGACGTATCCTAAACGGTGCTAATAAAAAGCCTTGTCTCTGCATTATACTCACTACAGTATTGCTGTTGTTTCAATAAAGTTTGGTAATTTGGCTGACAATTCTGTGTAAGGACACGTTTATGGGCTTATTCAAGTCTGAGCATAAAAGCTGCAACATAGTTGAAACGAAACGATGCACATGTGACTGATGAGTCACACGTTTGTATTAAAATAACATGAATCCATATTAAAACTAATTTCCTTTCCTCAAAAAAGCTTTTTACAGAATTAGAAACATGTAAATTAGTCCATAAAAACACACACTCGCAGACACACACAAATAAATATAACTTTTGGGAAGGCATCAGGCTATAGTGCACACACACGTCAATAGAGAGAGAAAGGGAGATGTATTTACTGCCGGCCCTCAGTAAACAGGAAAGGACCGCTCTGGAAACCACAAGGCTTATTAAAGCCATCGTCCTTTCCGGTCTGTTCAAGGGAATTTCCTGAGCCAGCATCTACACACCACGCTGTCTCATACTATCCACACATCTGCGCACACACACACACACACACACACACACACACACACACACACACACACACACACACACACACACACACACACACACACACACACACACACACACACACACACACACACACACACACACACAAACTGTCCCGTCACTCCATGACCCCCTGGCAGCAGACCAGAGCCAAGTTTCCTCCTTCACAGGACATGTTTGTGTTTGCCTCTGCGTACCCTGAGAAGTTACGTTTTTAACTTCAGTCTGTGAATTGCAATGGTCACTGTGAATGACGCCTATGGTTTAAGTGGTAGTTAGATTTTGTGGTACATACTCCGACCATGTGGGCTTAAAGTGGGAATGTACCGTAGTTCAGAATGTGTGTGCGTGTGTGTGTGTGTGTGTGTGTGTGTGTGTGTGTGTGTGTGTGTGTGTGTGTGTGTGTGTGTGTGTGTGTGTGTGTGTGTGTGTGTGTGTGTGTGTGTGTGTGTGTGTGTGTGTGTGTGTGTGTGTGTGTGTGTGTGTGTGTGTGTGTGTGTGCGTGTTTGTGTGGGTGCGTGTTTGTGGGTGTAGTTATCAGAGTGGGACCGTCTAGGTCTGAAGGGTCCTCTCTACTGAAGTGTGACTGAGGTTTCACAGACAGACCTATCAGACTACTGGCCCTTAAGCACGTTCTCCTTCTCGCTCTCTCTCCCTTTCCTTTTCAGCCTACTGAACCTTATCTACTCTCTCCCTGTACTCTTTTAAACACTCTCTCCTTCTTTTCTGTCTCTGTCTCTCCTTAACCACTCTCTCCCTCTCCTTTACATTCTCCTTCCATATCTCCCTCTCCTCTTGTCTCCTTCTCCTCTTCACCTTCTATCTCTCCTTAACCACTCCATATAATTTCCAGTCTCCATCTCTCCTTCTGCTCTTGAGTCTCCCTCCAATCTCTTTTTCTCTCATCTTCAGTCTACACTATTTTCTTCCTCTCCAGTCTCCTTCCCTCTCCATTCTTCAGTTCAGGTCCCTGTATTGTCTGTTACTCCAACAGAGAGATTTACTAGTGTGTTGAAACTGTTGTTGTTTTGTTGTTGTCTGTCACGGTTTATAATGACAGTGGGATGCATAGTGTCTACCCACCTCATCTCCATGTCTTCCATCCCCCTGTGATCAGTTTATAGCTTGCTTGCGACAGATAAAGTATGAAGATGGGCGAAATAAATTAAATAGACCAAAGTCAATTTCTCTTCGCCCCCACTCTCAATCTCAAGACTCAGCACCGCCTTATTGAGACAGCTGCTGTGGGTTCCACTCCCAAAAAGACTTACTGGATCTGCGTTCCAAATGGCACCCTATTCCCTATGTAGTGCACTACTTTTGACCAACCCCCACAGGGAATAGGGTGCCATTTGGGACACATACCCTGTCTCTTTACAAAAATAGAAGATGCAGCTCTGTCGATGGGCCTGATGTCTGCAACAATGCCAAGAGGAGATGATAGGTTTCAGTAAAACCAGTGAGATTTAGGAGTCCTGGACGGCTTACAAGACAAAATACCAATGGGAAGGGGAATTGGGTCGACGTGTAGTATGTCTAGGGAAGTCTCGACCAGTTAAAACAAACATGAAAATAAATGACTTTGCTATGAGACAGCTATGATCAGTGTTTGTGTCTGTCACTCTACTGTATGTGTTCTGGGGAAGTGTTTGTGTGGTGGTTTGTCACAACTGTCATAGGATACGTCCTGACTGGCAGCCCATAGGGTTCTGGTCAAAAGTAGTGCACTATATAGGGAATCATGTGTGATTTGGGACACACATTTAGTCTACAGTCTATCTTCAGTATTGACACTAGCATCCTTCTGATGACTATGCATCTCTGGAGTCTCTCACCCTGTGTTTAACACTAGAACCTCCAAGATGGTCAATCTGACTGTTTTCAATTTGTTGATTTCAATTTTGTAATAAAAAAAAAAAACTTGAAACCACCTGTCTCTGACTTTTCCTAAATATGTGTATTTTGAACTCTAGCAGTACTTTCAGTGCCGTGATGGTCAGAATGGCCATATGGATATTTAACCCTTAGCCGATCATTTCCACACCCCTGCGGAACTCAAATTAACATAATACAAAAATCCCCAGCAAAATACATCTGTTTAATAGCCGGTCCTCGAGGAGTACCAGTAGCCACGAGTCTAATAAATCCATTTAACTAGTTGCTTCCCCCTTTTGTACCAATGTATTTTGGAAGTGTTTATAACAGTCTTAGGTAACATTAGAATATGAAATGTAAATGTTTGAAAGAACATAAGGCTGTAGGCTATACTGTAGTGCCTTCAGAAAGTATAACACCCCTTGACTTTTTCCACATTTTGTTGTGTTACAGCCTGAATATAAAATGTATTAAATTTAGATTTTTTGTCACTGGCCTACACACAATACCACATGATGTCAAAGTGGAATGATGTGTTTTGACATTTTTACAAATTCATTAAAAAAGAAACGCTGACAAGTATTCAACCCCTAAGCTCAGGAGTAAAAATGTGCTTAACTCCCTAGAATCAATTGACGCACTGGTGCGTCGATCTAAGTTACAAGTTACATAAAAAAAACATAAAAATCGATAATCTTGTGTCACACTTCAGCAGAGCTAGTGCGGTATTTACAGACCATGAGACATCCCTAAAATCGGTCATCTCATTAAAACATCTGTAGCGTCTGAACGGTTTAACATACAAACTCTTATGGAAAGGGGAGACTCTCCAACACGATGGTGTTCTTCGTTTGGCTCTACGACCCGCACAAGTGCCAGGAGACATGTCTGAAGTCGGTACTGTCGATGTGCCAACTTCTGTTAAGTTGCGTCCAAACAGTTTGAGCTGGAACCCCACACGTGTCACAAGAGTCATCTGAAGGTAACCAGTACCGGATAAAAAAATAAATAATGGTCAGTATGAAGGTAGTTTTGTGCCTACCCAAAAGGGGTTTAATATCGGTAAAATATATATATATACAGTATATATTTCCTGAGTTTTTTTTATATGTCCTAGAAACCAATTTTTTTACTGTCCTTTTTGCCATTTATGAATTTGCTTCAGTAGTGAAGGCCAAAATCTATATATTATTTTATACCTGGACACTGTGTGCAATAATAGTGTTTAATTGGTAGATGGGTACATTTAAAAAAAAAAAATAGCAGACATGGAATATTCCTTCGAGCATGGTGAAGTTTAAAATTGCACTTTGCATGGTCACTACAAATATACAGGCATCCTTCCTAACTCAGCTGCCAGAGAGGAAGGAAACCCCTCAGGGATATCACCATGAGGCCAATGGTGATTTTAAAACAGTTACAGAGTTTAATAGCTATGATAGGAGAAAATTGAGGATGGATCAACAACATTGTACTGTAGTTACTCCAAAATGCTAACCTAATTGACAGAGTGAAAAGAAGGAAGCTTGTACGGAATACAAACATTCCAAAACATGCAAGGTTTGCAACAAGGCACTAAAGTAATACTGCAAAAAAAAATGGCAAAGCAATCAACTATTTGTCCTGAATACGAAGTGTTAGGTTTGGGGCAAATCCAATACAACACATTACTGAGTATCACTCAGTGTCATTATAATGAATATAGGTGTCGATATGACAGAGGTCAAAAAAAGTATATTATTGTCAGTTATTGGTCACATTATTTGAGGCCTCGCTCGTGCTTACAGTATGGTGTGCGTCTTCACGCAACAGTTGGATCACATTGTTGTTATCTGTTATCCCTTGTCCTAACAGTCACCACAAACCCTTGTAACTTTCACTTGTTTTTGACACTTCCCATTAACAAGTTGCTTGCAGCTGAAATAGGTGTTGTGGGTTCTGTTCCAAGTGCATCTGCCCATCTTGCAGTTTCTCCTCCCCGGGAGATGTGCGCAATTTGGCTCGTTCAATGACTCACGGGGACTCTTTGCTGCTGACTTGGCCCTTCTGTCTCTCACATAGCCCTTGTACCAGACTCCTCATAAAGTCTCTCCTGCTCATGGCGTTGTACATGCATGTTTGAACAACACGTGCATTGATAGCAGCCAAGTCAGGCATATTGTAGAACACAGCAACAGGCCGGCTGCGAGTTCCTCCTTTTACCTAGTACACTATGCCATCTGACCTGAAACATTATCCAACACTTGCTCACCTGCTCCCCGATATGGATCCTATCCCAGATATGTAAAGCCATTCAGCATAAATTAGAAAAATAATCATCAAAGATTATGATAATCATCATCCATTTCTTCCCTGCCATCTGAGTCGTTTTCATTCAGATCTTGTAGCAACGCTAACGCAGCATGTGCATCCATTCGTCTTGATCTTGCCATACTCTCTCACTGTGTAGGACACTCCAAGTAGGCCTAGAGAAGACTAATTACACTGTTTGGATTCGGTGGACTGATATAGTGTACACCGTATTGAGATGAGATTATTAGAATAGATGAACACAATAGAATGGCTCGCCCTGTTCTTCATTCACAATTGGTGATTACATAATGATGCATTGTTTGCTTCCCTCACTCATCACTCACCCATTCTCTCCCTTTTCCCCATCATACTCTACTTCATTTATTTCATCTGTTGTTATACACTACATGGCCAAAAGTATTAGAGGATTCAGCTAATTCAGCAACACCCTTTGTTGACAGGTGTATAAAATCGAGCACACAACCATGCAATCTTCATAGACAAACATTGGCAGTAGAATGGCCCGTAGTAAAGAGCTCAGTGACTTTCAATGTGTCACCATCATAGTATGCCACCTTTCCAACTAGTCCGTTTGTCAAATGTATGTTCTGCTAGAGCTGCCCCGGTCAACTTTAAGTGCTGTTATTGTGAAGTGGAGATGTCTAGGAGCATCAACGGCTCCGCTGTGAAGTGGTAGGCCACACAAACTTTTGGCTATGTAGTGCATGTTTGATATTAGTTCCGGTATAGCTTCGGTTCAGTTTCAAGGCCCTTATTGGGGTGATTATCAATTGGGCAAGGCACATTCAACTATTGGAGAAGGAGTGGAGCAGGCCAGGGAAAACCATTCAAATAATGACATGCCCTAAAACTGTTTATAACTCGAGTTCTGTTTGTGATATTAAGATTATAACAACGACAGTGTGTTATCAAATCAAAGTTTATTTGTCACGTGCGCCGTTTACAACAGGTGTAGACCTTACAGTGAAATGCTTACTTACAGGCTCTAACCAATAGTGCAAAAAAAGGTATTAGGAAAAACAGATAATAGCACAATTGGTTGGGCGCCCATAAAACTGCTGCCATTTCATCCGGTGCCATTTTATATGGACTTCTTTAGGAAAAGTCAAGGAGGGGTACACTACTAAAAACGTCAGAGTAAATAAACATTTACATTTGTTGTGAGTCATTAAAATGCTCTCTGCCTTTCTAGTGTTAATATACACAATCACAAAAAAATGCATTAATATTTATTTTAGGAAGATCATAAAAAACATGATAGAAGACAATTTATTTATGTTTTGAGTTTTATTTATCTGTGCTTAGTAGCCAAAGCTAAGGCTACGCCATGCCAATCTATTACTGTACCATGCCTGTCACGCCCTGGCCTTATTATTCTTTGTTTTCTTTATTATTTTAGTTAGGTCAGGGTGTGACATGGGGAATGTTTATGTTTTGTTGGTTTTGGGTGTTTATTTGGTAAAGGGGTTATGGGGTGTAGTAGATGGTTTTGTGTTGAGTGTATATGTCTAGAGTTGTCTATGTTGGTTAGTTATCTAGGAGAGTCTATGGTTACCTGAATGAGTTCCCAATTAGAGACAGCTGATTTCGGTTGTCTCTGATTGGGAGCCTTATTTAGGGTAGCCATAGGCTCTCATTGATTGTGGGTAATTGTCTATGTAAAACGTTAGTAGCCTGTATGTTTGTGCACAACGTTTGTAGCTTCACGGTCGTTTTGTTGTTTTGTTATTTTGTATAGAGTTTTTGTGTCGTGTTCATCTTCGTGTTGTGTTTAATAAAGAAGATGGCTTATTTTCCAAAAGCTGCATTTTGGTCCGTTAATCCGCCACACGATCGTGACAGAATTACCCACCATAGGACCAAGCGGCATGACCAGCGGCAACAGGAGAAATACAAGGATTCATGGACATGGGAGGAAATTTTAGACCGGGAGGTACCAGGAGAATATAACCGCCCCAAAGCTGAGCTGGAGGCAGCGAAAGCAGAGAGGCGGCGATATGAGGAGCTAGCTCGGAGACAGGAAAAGGAACCTACAAAGGATCTGGGCTACACTACGTGGGAGGAGATCGACAGGTGGGCGATCAACCCAGGGAGAGTGCCGGAGCCCGCCTGGGATTCTCTGGCGCAGTGCGAGGAGGGATACCGGCGAATGGAGGCAGCACGACGAAGCGGTAGGAAGCCTGTGGGAAAACCCAAAAAATTTCTTTGGGGGGGGCTTAAAGGGAGAGTGGCGAAGTCAGGTAGGAAACCTGCGCCTACTCCCTGTAATTACCGTGGAGAGCGAGAGTACGGGCAGACACCGTGTTACGCAGTAGAGCGCACGGTGTCTCCTGTACGTGTGCATAGCCCGGTGCGGGTTATTCCACCTCCCCGCACTGGCAGGGCTAGATTGAGTATTGAGCCGGATGTCATGAAGCCGGCCCTACATATCTGGCCACCAGTGCGTCTCCTCGGGCCGGTTTACATGGCACCAGCCTTACGCATGGTGTCCCCGGTTCGCCTACATAGCCCGGTGCGGGTTATTCCACCTCCCCGCACTGGTCGGGCAACGGGGAGCATTCAACCAGGTAAGGTTGGTCAGGCTCAATGCTCAAGGGAGCCAATACGCCTGCACGGTCCGGTATTTCCGGCGCCACCTCCCCGCCCCAGTTCAGTGCCACCAGTGCCTACACCACGTAACAGGCTTCCAGTGTGTCTCCAGAGCCCTGTTCCTCCTCCACGCACTCGTCCTATGGTGCGTGTCTCCAGCCCGGTATCACCAATTCTGGCACCACGTACTAAGCCTCTTGTGCGTCTCCAGAGTCCTGTGCATCCTGTTGCTGCTCCCCGCATTAGCCCTGAGATGCGTGTCCCCAGTCCGGTACCACCAGTTCCGGCCCCACGCACTAGGCCTAATGTGCGTCCCCAGGGTCCAGTATGCCCTGTTCCTGCTCCCCGCACTAGCCCTGAGATGCGTGTCCCCAGCCCGGTGCCACCAGTCCCGGCACCACGCACCAGGCCTACAGTGCGCCTCAGCCGGCAGGAGTCTGCCGTCTGCACAGCAATGACTGAACTGCCCGTCTCCCCAGCGCCATCTGAGCCATCCGTCTCCCCAGCGCCATCTGAGCCATCCGTCTCCCCAGCGCCATCTGAGCCATCCGTCTCCCCAGCGCCATCTGAGCCATCCGTCTGCAATGAGCCTGCAAAGCCGCCCGTCTGCCATGAGCCTGCAAAGCCGCCCGTCTGCCATGAGCCCACTGAGCCGTCCGCCAGACAGGAGCCGCTAGAGCCGCCAGCCAGACAGGAGCCGCTAGAGCCGTCCGTCAGACAGGATCTGCCAGAGCCGCCAACCAGACAGGATCTGCCAGAGCCGCCAACCAGACAGGATCTGCCAGAGCCGCCAACCAGACAGGAGCAGCCAGATCAGTCAGCCAGCCATGAGCAGCCAGATCCGTCAGCTAGCCATGAGCAGCCAGATCCGTCAGCCAGCCATGAGCAGCCAGATCCGTCAGCCAGCCATGAGCAGCCAGATCCGTCAGCCAGCCATGAGCAGCCAGATCCGTCAGCTAGCCATGAGCAGCCAGATCCGTCAGCTAGCCATGAGCAGCCAGATCCGTCAGCTAGCCATGAGCAGCCAGATCCGTCAGCTAGCCATGAGCAGCCAGATCCGTCAGCCAGCCATGGGCCATCCCTCAGTCCGGAGCTGCAGTCCCTCAGTCCGGAGCTGCCATTCTTCAGTCCGGAGCTGCCCCTTACCCTGGTGCTGCCCCTTACCCTGGTGCTGCCCCTTACTCTGGTACTGCCCCTTACCCTGGTACTGCCCCTGATCCTGGTACTGCCCCTTACCCTGGTACTGGACCTTAGTCCGGAGCTGTCCCTTAGTCCGGAACTGCCCCTTAATACAATGGGGTTAATGTGGAGGGGGGTCGTTTGGAGGAGGCCTAGGAGGTGGTTAGGTACTGTGGTGACGTGGGGACTACGACCAGAGCCGGAGCCGCCACCGTGGAGGGGAGCCCACCCAGACCCTCCCCTAGACTGTGTATGGTGCGCCCGGAGTTCGCGCCTCAAGGGGGGGGTTATGTCACGCCCTGGCCTTATTATTCTTTGTTTTCTTTATTATTTTAGTTAGGTCAGGGTGTGACATGGGGAATGTTTATGTTTTGTTGGTTTTGGGTGTTTATTTGGTAAAGGGGTTATGGGGTGTAGTAGATGGTTTTGTGTTGAGTGTATATGTCTAGAGTTGTCTATGTTGGTTAGTTATCTAGGAGAGTCTATGGTTACCTGAATGAGTTCCCAATTAGAGACAGCTGATTTCGGTTGTCTCTGATTGGGAGCCTTATTTAGGGTAGCCATAGGCTTTCATTGATTGTGGGTAATTGTCTATGTAAAACGTTAGTAGCCTGTATGTTTGTGCACAACGTTTGTAGCTTCACGGTCGTTTTGTTGTTTTGTTATTTTGTATAGAGTTTTTGTGTCGTGTTCATCTTCGTGTTGTGTTTAATAAAGAAGATGGCTTATTTTCCAAAAGCTGCATTTTGGTCCGTTAATCCGCCACACGATCGTGACAATGCCAATGAAGTCAACTTGTTCATTTAGCAGACAATCACAGGCCCGGCCCTACCAGTCAACACACATATATTTTACAGTAAGAATATAATGGAATACAACAGAAGAAAATAGAAAGTAAATTTTTCCAGAATGGCTATTGCTGATTGTCACCAGTAGCCTACCCACATGAGGAAGGCATGGGGCCACGGTTACTATAGGAAAAAGTTAAATTTTGAAACACAGACCAACTGCCCATTTTGTATAGTTGTTTGGCAAAAATAGGTGCATTAGAAACCTTAAAATCTGGTCTTTCTGATAGAGTACAGCAATCAAAACATCTGGCCTGCATGGACCTCTGTAGGATTATATGTAAGAAGTGCTATTTGGTAAACTCCTTGCTTCTTTGTCAATGCAAGCTGTCAATGCATGCTGTCAGGTCATCAGTCTCTTCATTATTTATTTGACAATTGATTATATTGTCATCCATCAGATTATTGTCAATTTAATCTGGTCTTTGACCAATAACATCTATTATTATTATGATATGTGTGAAATTAGATTCAATATAGGTTAGGTGTATGTAACGGATGTGAAATGGCTAGCTAGTTAGCGGGTACGCACTAGTAGCGTTTCAATCAGTTACGTCACTTACTCTGAAACCTATTAGTAGTGTTGCCCCTTGCTCTGCAAGGGCCGCGGCCTTTGTGGAGCGATGGGTAACGATGCTTTGTGGGCGACCGCTGTTGATGTGTGCAGAGGGTCCCTGGTTCGCGCCCGTGTCGGGGCGAGGGGACGTACTAAAGTTATACTGTTACATTGATGCTGTTGACCCGGATCACATCTGATTGCTGCGGAAAAGGAGGAGGTTGAAAGGGGGGTGAGTGTAACGGATGTGAAATGGCTAGCTAGTTAGCGGGTACGCGCTAGTAGCGTTTCAATCAGTTACGTCACTTACTCTGAAACCTAATAGTAGTGTTGCCCCTTGCTCTGCAAGGGCTGTGGCTTTTGTGGAGCGATGGGTAACGACGCTTCGTGGGTGTCAGTTGTTGATGTGTGCAGAGGGTCCCTGGTTCGCGCGCGTGTCGGGGCGAGGGGACGGTTTAAAGTTATACTGTTACATGTAGTTTGAATGGGCCAGCTGGGCAATCAACTGTTGTCTTACAGTCAGAAAATACATAATCTTATTTTAGTATTTATAGTCTATGCTCTTCTGGATCAATCAATACCTTTTCTGACCGATTACAATTTACATTTGGTGTCCTGTGGATTCTTATGACCTATTTTAACATAATAAATGCATTAATTTAGTAATTGATTTATTATGGAATATTTATACAATTTAAGAATGACGATCATTGTCATTGTAGTAGTAGCTCTGTGTTAAACCCGTCGCTCAGTTGGTCATTGTGTTCAGCGCTACACAGTCACCGGGTCAGTTCTCCCAGCGCTGCACACACACTCGCGCACACATACACGTACGTACGCACGCACGCACGCACGCACGCACGCTCCCTCCCTCCCTCCCTCCCTCCCTCCCTCCCTCCCTCCCTCCCTCCCTCCCTCCCTCCCTCCCTCACTCACTCACTCACTCACTCACTCACTCACTCACTCACTCACTCACTCACTCACTCCAAATAGATCCCAGTTGCCCTTTAGTCCCGGGCCTGACCAGCGGAGCCACCACAAACCTTCCTCCTAGTCCTGCATCCAAAGAAGAAATATCCGATCATCAACTGAATCCAAATGAATTGGCTCTTCTTTCAACAGAGAATAGAACCACATGTAGGCGTATCTAAATGTGGTTAAAATTATAAGAGGAGTAACAAGACAAAGCCCTCCATTGATTATTGATCCCCAACCTTGGACTTGCTCCAATCAGACCAATAAGGGCCTTGTCAGCTCTTGCACATGAACACATGCACTGGTATGAACAACACCCTGCCAATAGTTACAAACTCCCAAACAGATAACCTGACATCCTGATTACTCAGAAATAGAACTTGGTTGAGGCACACTCCCCACAAATGTAGGATCTTTCATCACCCTGTGGCCAGAAAACTTTCCTGCAATGTAGGACATTTAGGTTTAAAAATGCTTCAGAAGTTTGTAATTTCCACTTTGAAATTTCAGACTTGATTTTCTTTTACGAAAAATTGATCAACCCCTACAAAATGTTCATTAATTATAATTCACATAATTATTCATATTTCTTGTTGCTGCAGCACTATTTTCCTGCTGTAGCAAACTGGCTAAAATTATACTCTGGTCAACCATTTGCCATCAGGCCGGGCGGTGACAGTTTTAACAGTTTGATTTAAACACAGTCAGTCCCATTTTGTTGCCGAGATATTAAAGCAATGCTTTGGTTACCAGCTCTCAGTTCTGAATAACAGGCAAAAACTGAATGACATTTTTCTCTTACTTTGTGTAGGACAGGACTTTGATAAGTCATCTTTTCTGTTTGCTAGAAGTTTAGAAAAACATACAGTATTTGAGTATATCAATTCTTTCAGTGGACAGATAGATGGTAATGTAAACATTGCTAGTTTGTCTCTGTGAAATGCTTGTGGCACTGTCTGTCTGAGGCAGTACAGGCTGACAAAAAAACAGTCCCCACAGGGTTTTGGGCTAGGGTTAGTTTTAGGGTTAGGTATAGGGTTAGGGTTAGGTTTTTGGGTTAAGGTTAGGGTTAAGGTTAGGGTAGGAGTATGGGTAAGGATTAGAATTAGGTTTAGGGCTAGGGAAAATCCGATTTTGAATGTGACTGAATTGTGTGTCCACACAAGGTTAGCTGTACAAGACTGTGTGTGTGTGTTTGTGCCCCCTGTCCCCAGCACACCACCCTCCACCCTTACTCCCTACCGATAGGAGTGTCTTTGAAGAGAGGCCTGATGGAGAGGGAGATAAGATGGGGCTCTCAGGATGAGGAAGCCTGGTCTGACTGCTGGGCGTCCGGGCAGGCCCTGACATGCTGTGTGTGTGTGTGTGTGTGACGGTGAGCTCTGTGACTAGATTAGAGGCAGCAGTTGGTTCAGATTCTAGATTCTACTTTTCCCTGGAGCGGTGTGTGTGTGCTCTGCTGGGACCCCCTGGAGTAACAGTGGCTCTCTGTGGTTGGAGAGGGGCACCCCAGACCGCCCCAGCCCCACTCCCTGTAACCCTACCCTAGTGATAACCATCGCACCCTGGGCCAGGGCCCACCGCCTACCCCCAGAAGCCCCCCACCGCCCCCACCTTGGGGTCACCGAGGAGGGGCAACACTTTCACGTCAATGCAGGCCTGTCTGGAGATCTAGCATAGCTCCACTGAATCTGATAACTGAATCACACATCCGCATTGCTTTGTTTTAAGCCTGGACCACGTTCAACTCACAAGGTTGGCCTTTCTCTATGTGATGTCTGTGTTGCTGACTGTTGAGGAGGCAGGTATTGGGAAACTATAGAAATATTGGAACATTGAAGTAAATCAAGCCATAGTTGTGAGAGTTTATATGAAATTATCACTACATAATAACAGCATTACAATATAACTGGCCACTTATTTCCTACCTGTGATTCTAAGACTGACCGAGAGGCAATCTGTGAAGTAAAAATGGTTTGTGTAATTGAAGAAAACTGAGGAAAAGCTTTCATTGAATGTCTGGGCTGGGAGAGAGAATCTGCATACCAAAATGGCACCGTATTCCATTTATAGTACACTACTTTCGACCAGAGCCCTAATGCACTATATAGGGAATATAGTGCCATTTAGGCCAGAAAGTGTTAATTTCTTGTTCCTCGAGGGGCCTGGGAGCGAGTCCAGTGGATATTTGGAGTGATTGGGTATGGTATGGGGTTTGTATCTAAATATTTGCCCAACCTGGCTTCATTACAGATCAGAGAGAGGTTCTTTTCTAAAGCCGCCATTCCTTCCCTTCCTAAAATAACCTCTTGCACTAGTATGGCGGGAGAGCACTTAGTGCATTAGGGCCCTCCCCTCCTCTCTCCCCTCCTCTTCTCGCCTATCCTCACCTCTTCCCTTTTCTAAACAGATGTGAAGTGTGTGTCACTACTATGGTTTCTGCAAACATACAGAGGCTTGACTGACATCCTCTACTCTGTAAACTAGCTTTAAATTGTTCTGATCATCTGTTAAAACTAAAATTCCAATTGTTTGAAAAGAAAAGATGAGGATTGGGGTGGGCTCACCTGTTGTTATTCAGACTACATACCCTGCTATTTAAGTGAAGTTAATACTATCCTTCCCACGCTCCCACCAGCTGCCTGGTGCCACAGAGAGGCATCACCACCCTGAACCTCCTCAGCCTCCACTTTACAATAAAGCCCTGCCACTCCAGCAATCTGGATAAATACACAAGAGCACTCAGTATATTGTCCATATCACCCATGAGAGCTTCCATGTATTTTAAGCTGGCAACTGTTTGGAGCGAGCGGTCGCATTTGCATTCGCTCTGCAGGTAGTATAAATTTTCATTTCATTTTCATTACATTTCATTATAGTACAACGGTTTAATTTGTCTAACCTTAGCAATTTCTTCTTAGCTAGCTACTTAGCCGTCTGTGTATAAAAGATAATTGCGTAATTATCGTATTCCGTCGTCTATCGTAGTCCACACTGCTATCTGCCCAGTAGCTAGCAAACGTCCACCGTCTACCGAATAGTAGTATAAACTTTTCATTATAGTACAACGGTCTGATTTTCATTTTCACTACAGTACAACGGTTTGATTTGTTTGATCTTAGCTAGCTACATAGCCGTCTTTGCATCAAACATAATTGTGTAGTTATTGAGGTTCGCCAGCCAGCTATTTTCGCCCTAACATAACGCAACGTAGCCAAACACTGCTAGCTAGCCAGCTTGCCACCGAATAGCAGCATTGTAGAAACGAGTGCATTACAACGGAACGACTTGATCAGTGTAGTGTTGGCTGACTACACAGTTGTCTTTGCTATCTTTGATTTGTATTTGTTCGATCTTAGCTAGCTACTTAGCTGGCTACATAGCCGTCTTTGTATCGGTGATAATTGTGTAGTTATCAAGGTTCGCTGAGGTTCGCTAGCCAGGTATTCTCGCCCTAACGTAACGTAGTCAACCCTGCTAGCTAGCCAGCTAGCCACCGATTAGCAGCACTGTAGAAACGATTACATTACAACGGAACGACTTGACTTGTGTAGTGTTAGCTAGCTACATAGTTTTCTTTGCTATCTTTCTATCTAAGATAATTGTGTAGCTTTGAGTAATTATCGGTTAGCTAGCCAGCTATTTTTCGCCTCCCGCGCTGCCGTCCTCCTACCTAGCCAACACTGCTAGCTAGCCAACTTCTACCGAATAGCAGCACTGTAGAAACTTACATTACAATAGGAACGACTTGATTAGCGTAGTGTTAGCTAGTTGTCTTTCCTGTCCTTGTATCCATGATAATTGTGTAGTTTAGAGAAATTTAGTGAAATTGCCGAGGTTACCTAGCCAGCTTCACTTTCAACAACGTAGCCACTGCTAGCCAGGCTACTTCACCAGCCAGCAGTACTATATCATTTTAGTCAATAAGATCTTGTATTTTATTCTTATTTTTTGCAACGTAAGCTTAACTTTCTGAACATTCGAGACGTGTAGCCCACTTGTCATTCTAATCTCCTTTGCATTAGCGTAGCCTCTTCTGTAGCCTGTCAACCATGTGTCTGTCTATCCCTGTTCTCTCCTCTCTGCACAGACCATACAAACGCTTCGCACCGCGTGGCCGCGCCCACCCTAACCTGGTGGTCCCAGCCCGCACGACCCACGTGGAGTTCCAGGTCTCCGGTAGCCTCTGGAACTGCCGATCTGCGGCCAACAAGGCAGAGCTCATCTCAGCCTATGCGTCCCTCCAGTCCCTCGACTTCCTGGCACTGACGGAAACATGGCTCACCACAGATAACACTGCTACTCCTACTGCTCTCTCTTCGTCTGCCCACGTGTTCTCGCACACCCCGAGACCTTCTGGTCAGCGGGGTGGTGGCACCGGGATCCTCATCTCTCCCAAGTGGTCATTCTCTCTTTCTCCCCTTACCCATCTGTCTATCGCCTCCTTTGAATTCCATGCTGTCACAGTTACCAGCCCTTTCAAGCTTAACATCCTTATCATTTATCGCCCTCCAGGTTCCCTTGGAGAGTTCATCAATGAGCTTGATGCCTTGATAAGCTCCTTTCCTGAGGACGGCTCACCTCTCACAGTTCTGGGTGACTTTAACCTCCCCATGTCTACCTTTGACTCATTCCTCTCTGCCTCCTTCTTTCCACTCCTCTCCTCTTTTGACCTCACCCTCTCACCTTCCCCCCCTACTCACAAGGCAGGCAATACGCTTGACCTCATCTTTACTAGATGCTGTTCTTCCACTAACCTCATTGCAACTCCCCTCCAAGTCTCCGACCACTACCTTGTATCCTTCTCCCTCTCGCTCTCATCCAACACTTCCCACACTGCCCCTACTCGGATGGTATCGCGCCGTCCCAACCTCCGCTCTCTCTCCCCCGCTACTCTCTCCTCTTCCATCCTATCATCTCTTCCCTCTGCCCAAACCTTCTCCAACCTATCTCCTGATTCTGCCTCCTCAACCCTCCTCTCCTCCCTTTCTGCATCCTTTGACTCTCTATGTCCCCTATCCTCCAGGCCGGCTCGGTCCTCCCCTCCCGCTCCGTGGCTCGACGACTCATTGCGAGCTCACAGAACAGGGCTCCGGGCAGCCGAGCGGAAATGGAGGAAAACTCGCCTCCCTGCGGACCTGGCATCCTTTCACTCCCTCCTCTCTACATTTTCCTCTTCTGTCTCTGCTGCTAAAGCCACTTTCTACCACTCTAAATTCCAAGCATCTGCCTCTAACCCTAGGAAGCTCTTTGCCACCTTCTCCTCCCTCCTGAATCCTCCTCCCCCTCCCCCCCCCTCCTCCCTCTCTGCAGACGACTTCGTCAACCATTTTGAAAAGAAGGTCGACGACATCCGATCCTCGTTCGCTAAGTCAAACGACACCGCTGGTTCTGCTCACACTGCCCAACCCTGTGCTTTGACCTCTTTCTCCCCTCTCTCTCCAGATGAAATCTCGCGTCTTGTGACGGCCGGCCGCCCAACAACCTGCCCGCTTGACCCTATCCCCTCCTCTCTTCTCCAGACCATTTCCGGAGACCTTCTACCTTACCTCACCTCGCTCATCAACTCATCCTTGACCGCTGGCTACGTCCCTTCCGTCTTCAAGAGAGCGAGAGTTGCACCCCTTCTGAAAAAACCTACACTCGATCCCTCCGATGTCAACAACTACAGACCAGTATCCCTTCTTTCTTTTCTCTCCAAAACTCTTGAACGTGCCGTCCTTGGCCAGCTCTCCTGCTATCTCTCTCAGAATGACCTTCTTGATCCAAATCAGTCAGGTTTCAAGACTAGTCACTCAACTGAGACTGCTCTTCTCTGTATCACGGAGGCGCTCCGCACTGCTAAAGCTAACTCTCTCTCCTCTGCTCTCATCCTTCTAGACCTATCGGCTGCCTTCGATACTGTGAACCATCAGATCCTCCTCTCCACCCTCTCCGAGTTGGGCATCTCCGGCACGGCCCACGCTTGGATTGCGTCCTACCTGACAGGTCGCTCCTACCAGGTGGCGTGGCGAGAATCTGTCTCCTCACCACGCGCTCTCACCACTGGTGTCCCCCAGGGCTCTGTTCTAGGCCCTCTCCTATTCTCGCTATACACCAAGTCACTTGGCTCTGTCATAACCTCACATGGTCTCTCCTATCATTGCTATGCAGACGACACACAATTAATCTTCTCCTTTCCCCCTTCTGATGACCAGGTGGCGAATCGCATCTCTGCATGTCTGGCAGACATATCAGTGTGGATGACGGATCACCACCTCAAGCTGAACCTCGGCAAGACGGAGCTGCTCTTCCTCCCGGGGAAGGACTGTCCGTTCCATGATCTCGCCATCACGGTTGACAACTCCATTGTGTCCTCCTCCCAGAGCGCTAAGAACCTTGGCGTGATCCTGGACAACACCCTGTCGTTCTCCACCAACATCAAGGCGGTGGCCCGTTCCTGTAGGTTCATGCTCTACAACATCCGCAGAGTACGACCCTGCCTCACACAGGAAGCGGCGCAGGTCCTAATCCAGGCACTTGTCATCTCCCGTCTGGATTACTGCAACTCGCTGCTGGCTGGGCTCCCTGCCTGTGCCATTAAACCCCTACAACTCATCCAGAACGCCGCAGCCCGTCTGGTGTTCAACCTTCCCAAGTTCTCTCACGTCACCCCGCTCCTCCGCTCTCTCCACTGGCTTCCAGTTGAAGCTCGCATCCGCTACAAGACCATGGTGCTTGCCTACGGAGCTGTGAGGGGAACGGCACCTCAGTACCTTCAGGCTCTGATCAGGCCCTACACCCAAACAAGGGCACTGCGTTCATCCACCTCTGGCCTGCTCGCCTCCCTACCACTGAGGAAGTACAGTTCCCGCTCAGCCCAGTCAAAACTGTTCGCTGCTCTGGCCCCCCAATGGTGGAACAATCTCCCTCACGACGCCAGGACAGCGGAGTCAATCACCACCTTCCGGAGACACCTGAAACCCCACCTCTTCAAGGAATACCTAGGATAAAGCAATCCTTCTGCCCCCCCCCCCCCCCCCCCCCTCCCTTAAAAGATCTGATGCACTATTGTAAAGTGGCTGTTCCACTGGATGTCATAAGGTGAATGCACCAATTTGTAAGTCGCTCTGGATAAGAGCGTCTGCTAAATGACTTAAATGTAAATGTAAATGTTAAGTAGAGCAACAAGAGAGAAGAGTGTATATCTCTTTTCTCTCTCTCTCCCTCTCTTCCTCTCTCCCTCCCTCGAAATCGAAAATTGTGATTCTATTTTAAGAATTGAACCGAAACCAAACCGACTTCAAAAAGCACTAATTGCTCAGCACTAGTACACTGCTCAAAAAAATAAAGGGAACACTTAAACAACACAATGTAACTCCAAGTCAATCACACTTCTGTGAAATCAAACTGTCCACTTAGGAAGCAACACTGATTGACAATACATTTCACATGCTGTTGTGCAAATGGAATAGACAAAAGGTGGAAATTATAGGCAATTAGCAAGACACCCCCCAAAACAGGACTGATTCTGCAGGTGGTGACCACAGACCACTTCTCAGTTCCTATGCTTCCTGGCTGATGTTTTGGTCACTTTTGAATGCTGGCGGTGCTCTCACTCAAGTGGTAGCATGAGACGGAGTCTACAACCCACACAAGTGGCTCAGGTAGTGCAGTTCATCCAGGATGGCACATCAATGCGAACTGTGGCAAAAAGGTTTGCTGTGTCTGTCAGCGTAGTGTCCAGAGCATGCAGGCGCTACCAGGAGACAGGCCAGTACATCAGGAGACGTGGAGGAGGCCGTAGGAGGGCAACAACCCAGCAGCAGGACCGGTACCTCCGCCTTAGTGCAAGGAGGTGCACTGCCAGAGCCCTGCAAAATGACCTCGCCAGAGGTAGCCTGACTGCCATTAGGTACCGAGATGAGATCCTCAGACCCCTTGTGAGACCATATGCTGACACATGCACATTTGTGGTCTGCTGGAGGTCATTTTGCAGGGCTCTGGCAGTGCACCTCCTTGCACTAAGGCGGAGGTACCGGTCCTGCTGCTGGGTTGTTGCCCTCCTACGGCCTCCTAGTAGTTGTGGAATTGTTAGGTTAGATTACTCGTTGGTTATTACTGCATTGTCGGAACTAGAAGCACAAGCATTTCGCTACACTTACATTAACATCTGCTAACCATGTGTATGTGACAAATAAAATTTGATTTGGACTCACCTGGACTCCTTCACTTTGTTGATTGCCCCCTCTAAATCTGTCTGTTCCTCAGTTTGATCCCCGTGTATGCATTAATGTCGTTTTGTTTTCCCTGTCCTGACGCTGTCCGTGTTATGTTTCATGTCCATTATTTATTAAATGTTCACACCCTGTATGTGCGTCTCCCAGCGCCTGCCCTTACACACTGACATATAGACACACACACTAACATGAATGCTCCTGCTCCCGGCATGTCCCCAAATTCAGGCTATGACATCATCATACTTAGAACAGAGATGGGTTCTATGGTTCCATGGTTCTATGGTTGTGTGGTTCTATAGTTCTGTGTTTGGAGGAAAACAGGACAGACTGGTGCCAGGCAGAGAAAGCAGTGGTTGTATGGGTGAATAACCTCTCTCCCCTGGTGTGCCTGCACTCACACCCACCCACCTAGCCCCCAGGCAAATAAACCACAAACAAACCCTGCCGGGCCCCCAGGCTGTACGGCACCAAGCAGCCCTGTCTTATCCTACAGACAGTCTACCACTGTCGCCTCCCTGACTGACTCCCAACATTCACATCTACAGTTAAAGTCGGAAGTTTACATACACTTAGGTTGGAGGTATGAAAACTCGTCTTTCAACCACTTCACACATTTCTTGTTAACGAACTATAGTTTTGGCAAGTCGGTTAGGAAAGCTACTTTGTGCATGACACAAGTAATTTTTCCAACAATTACTTCACTTATTATTCAATGTGTCACAATTCCAATGGGTCAGAAGTTTACATACTGTACACTAAGTTGACTGTGCCTATAAACAAAATGGAAAATTCCAGAAAATTATGTCATGGCTTTGGAAGCTTCTGATAGGCTAATTGACATCACTTGAGTCAATTGGAGGTGTACCTGTGGATGTATTTCAAAGCCTACTGTCACGCCCTGACCTTAGAGATCCTTATTATTCTCTATGTTTGGTTAGGTCAGGGTGTGACTCGGGTGGGAAAGTCTATGTTTTCTATTTCTTTGTTTTTGGCCGAGAGTGGTTCCAAATCAGAGGCAGCTGTCTATCGTTGTCTCTGATTGGGGATCATATATAAGTTGTCATTTTCCTTTTGGGTTTTGTGGGATTTTTTTTTCTGTTTAGTGTCTGTGCCTGACAGAACTGTTTGCTCTCGTTTTTTGTCATTGTTATTTTGGTGTCATCAATAAAAAGACGATGTACGCCTACCATGCTGCACCTTGGTCCACTCTTCCTTCTACAAACGAGAGCTGTTACAGAAGATCCCACCAAAAAAACGGATCAAGCAGTGTGGCCAGGAGGACTGGACATGGGAGGACATCCTGGACGGCAAAGGATCCTGGACGTGGGAGGAGATCCTGGCCAGAAGGGATCCCCTCCCATGGGAACAGGTGGAAGCAGCGAGGGAGGAACGGCAACGAGACCAGTAGTCACGGCAATGACGGAAGCCCGAGAGGCAGCCCCCCAAAAAAATTGGGGGGGAGGGGCACACAGGGAGATTGGCGGAGTCAGGGTTTAGACCTGAGCCAATTCCCCGTGCTTACCGTGGGGAGCGTGTGACCGGTCAGGCACCGTGTTATGCGGTGATGCGCACTGTGTTTCCGATATGCACCCACAGCCCGGTGCGCTCTGTGTCAGCTCCCCACATTTGCCGTGCTAGGGTGGGCATTCAGCCAGGACGGATTGTGCCGGTTCAGGGCTCCTGGTCTCCGGTGCGTCTCTTCAGCCCAGGATATCCTGCGCCGGCTCTGCGCACTGTGTCTCCGGTGCGCCTTCACAGCCCAGTGCGTCCTGTGCCAGCGCCCCGCATTTGCCGGGCGAAAGTAAGCATCCAGCCAGGATGGGTTGTGCCAGCTCTACGCTCGAGACCTCCAGTGCGCCTCCACGGCCCAGTGTATCCGGTGCCTGCTCCACGCACCAGGCTTCGAGTGCATTGCCCCAGTCCGGTGAGACCTGTACCGGCTCCACGTACCAGGCCTCCAGTGTGTCTCCCCAGCCTGGTAAGCCCTGTGGCAGCTCCACGCACCAGGCTGCCAATACGTCTCCTCAATCCGGTGAGACCTGTTCCGGCTCCACGTACGAAGCTTCCAGTGATGATCCATGGTCCGAAGCCTCCAATGATGATACATGGCACGAAGCCTCCAGTGATGATCCATGGCCCGGAGCCTCCAGTGATGATCCATGGCCCGGAGCCTGTAGTGATAATCCATGGCACGAAGCCTCCAGTGATGATCCATGGCCCGGAGTCTGTAGCGACGATCCATGGCACGGAGCCTGCAGCGACGGTACCCAGTCCGGAGCCTCCAGCGACGGTCCCCAGTCTGGATCCTGCAGCGATGATCCCCAGTCCGGAGCCTCCAGCGACGGTCTCCAGTCCGGAGCTTACAGGGGGGGGTCCTAGCCTGGAGTCCCCGACGACGATCTACGGTCCGGAGGTCCCGGCGACGATCCCTGCACCAGAGGCACCACCGCTTTGTTGGGAGCCTCAAGCGGAGCGGGGTCTGCGTCCCGCAACGGACCCTACCCTATAGATTCAGGTTTTCGGCCAGAGTCCGCACATTTGGGGGGGGTACTGTCACGCCCTGACCTTAGAGATCCTTATTATTCTCTATGTTTGGTTTGGTCAGGGTGTGACTCGGGTGGGAAAGTCTATGTTTTCTATTTCTTTGTTTTGGGCCGAGAGTGGTTCCCAATCAGAGGCAGCTGTCTATCATTGTCTCTGTTTGGGGATCATATATAAGTTGTCATTTTCCATTTGGGTTTTGTGGGATCTTGTTTTCTGTTTAGTGTCTGTGCCTGACAGAACTGTTCGCTGTCGTTTTTCTTTGTTATTTTGTTTTGGTGTCATCAATAAAAAGACGATGTACGCCTACCACGCTGCGCCTTGGTTCACTCTTTCTTCTACAAACGAGAGCCGTTACACCTACCTTCAAACTCAGTGCCTCTTTGCTTGACATCATGGGATAATCAAATGAAATCAGCCAAAACCTCAGAAAAAGAAATTGTAGACCTTCACAAGTCTGGTTCATGCTTGGGAGCAATTTCCAAATGCCTGAAGGTACCACATTCATCTGTACAAACAATAGTACGCAAGTATAAACAACATGGGACCACGCAGCCGTCATACCGCTCAGGAAGGAGACACGCTCTGTCTCCTAGAGATGAATGCATGTTGGTACGAAAAGTGCAAATCAATCCCAGAACAACAGTAAAGGACCTTGTGAAGATACTGGAGGAAACAGGTCCACTGGTCTGATGAAACAAAAATAGAACTGTTTGGCAATAATGACCATCGTTATGTTTGGAGGAAAAAGGGGGAGGCTTGCAAGCCGAAGAACACATCCCAAGCGTGAAGCATGGAGGTGGCAGCATCATGTTGTGAGGGTGCTTTGCTGCAGGAGGGACTGGTGCACCAAACAAAATAGATGGGATCATGAGGCTGGAAAATTATGTGGTTATATTTAAGCAACATCTCAAGACATCAGTCAGGAAGTTAAAGCTTGGTCGCAAATGGGTCTTCCAAATGGACAATGACCCCAAGCATACTTCCAAAGTTGTGGCAAAATGGCTTAAGGACAACAAAGTCATGGTATTGGAGTGGTCATCACAAAGCCCTGACCTCAATCCCATAGAAAATGTGTGGGAACTCACCCAACTTATTGTGGGAAGCTTGTGGAAGGCTACCCGAAACGTTTGACCAAAGTTAAACAATTTAAAGGCAATGCTACCAAATACTAATTAAGTGTATGTAAACGTATAACCCACTGGGAATGTGATGAAAGAAATAAAAGCTCAAATAAATCATTCACTCTACTATTATTCTGACATTTTACATTCTTAAAATAAAGTGGTGATCCTAACTGACCTAAAACAGGGAATTTTTACTAGGATTAAATGTCCGGAATTGTGAAAAACTGAGTTTAAATGTATTTGGCTAAGGGGTATGTAAACTTCTGACTTCAACTGTACCTCTACACAGTACTGTACGAGGGCTGTGATGTCACTTTATGTTTATGACATGATGCAACCTTGAGAATATCACTATATGGCTCCTTGTTATCAAATTCTGGTTACTCAACAGTATACATGTATGTTGTTAGCTGGTCTTTATACACAGACTAATTCAACTCAAGTGAAATTATACAACCAAAAAAACCACCAGCATGGATGTGACAATTCCATCATTTCTTTTTTTTTTTTTTATCTTTATTTTAACAGTGAAAACAGACTGAGACCTGGATCTCTTTTACGGCTGTGCCCTGTGTAAACATGTTGACATGTACAGTTTTAGACATACAGACAAGAACATTTAAAACATACACAATTCAACAGAAACAATCACAGACAACATCATATTGATCCTCCATAAACGTTTTAAAATGGGCAAGGGACACCAGAGTGTCTAACTTAAGTTGGATCTGCAGTTTGTTCCATAAATAAGGTGCAAAGGAACTGAAGGCAGTCCTACCCAACTCTGTGGAGACCGCAGGAGTCTCTAATGTAATCCACATCTGTGATCTGGTTTTAAAATTAGTACATCTTGTGGAAATTAATGATGATATATATGGAGGTAATTTTAAAAGAAGTGCTTTATAAATAAACAAGAGAGCATGTTGCTCTCGCCTCACAGATAGAGAGACCCAACCCACATGTTGATATAGGATACAGTGATGAGTTCTGTAACTATCACCCGTGATAAACCTGAGTGCACAATGGTAAATAGCATCCAGTGGTTTTAATGTGTTTGCCGATGCATGCATATAGATAATATCACCATGATCTAAAACGGACATAAAAGTAGCCTGCACAATTATTTTCCTATTTACAGAGGACAGACAAGCCCTGTTTCTGTAAAGGAATCCTATCTTGAGTTTGAGCTTTTTTCCCAATTCAGTAACATGTTTTTTAAAAGAAAGCCTATTATCTAACCATACCCCTAAGTATTTATATGCAGACCTTATTGATTTGAGTACCATCCAAGCTAGTGATTACAAACGTGTTTCTAACTGAGAGATTAGACCTAGAAAAAAACATGACATTTGTTTTCTTAGCGTTTAAAACAAGTTTAAGCTGTAAAAGAGACCCCTGTAGTATCCTAAAATCAGACTCCAACTGCATTAAAGCTTGGTCCGCTGTTGGAGCAATAGAGTACATCACTGTGTCATCTGCATATAAATGGAATTTACAATATCTGACATCATCACCAATGTTGTTTATATAAAGTGAGAACAATAGTGGGCCAATTATTGAACCCTGAGGGACCCCTTTAAGTAACTGTAAGGGGTCAGACTTGACCCCATCGACCATGACGGCTTGAGTTCTATCTTTAAGATAGTCATAAAACCATCGGCAGGCATCAGTGCCCAGTCCTATAGATGACAGCTTACTCAAAAGGATAGCATGGTCTACAGTGTCAAAAGCTTTTGACAAATCTACAAACAACGCAGCACAGTGCTTTCTATCGTCTAAGGCATTTGCAATATCATTTACAACAAGCATAGTGGCCGATGTGGTACTGTGTTTAGATCTAAAACCAGATTGATTGGTACTAAGAATACTGTTAGCAGAAAGAAAAGATTGTAACTGTTTGTTGACTATAGATTCTAGAATCTTTACCAGACAAGGGAGCCTAGAGATGGGTCGATAGTTATCCAAATCACTACCGTCACCTCCCTTATGTAATGGCAGAACAAAAGCTGCTTTCCACACCTTAGGGATATTTCCTGTGCTTAATGTTAGATTAAAAATGTGTGTTACTGGACCAGCAAAAATAGGTGCAGCACACTTAAGTAAGTACGGGTCTAAATTGTCAGCGCCTAAGGATTTCTTAGTATCAATGGCACACAGGGCAATTAGAACCTCTGCTTCAGTTATTTTCTGGAAACTGAAAACAGGGTTACCATTTTCCAGAGTAACGGTTGAAAAGCAAGACGAAAAATCAACTAACTGGCCAGTACCACAAAGTCTACTTTTCCTTTCAAATAAAAAACCAGCAGAGATGAAATGCTTATTAAAAGCATCACAAATATCATTTTTTTCAGTTAGAATACAGAAGTCTGAGGTAATTTGCTTAGGAAGAGAAACAACAGAATTCCCCCGTTTCAGTGAATTAACGGTTTTCCAGAATTTTGCAGGATCTCCTGCAGAATCTGTCATAGCATTAAGGAAGTAATTTGATTTTGCCTTTTTGACAGCTGCAGTACATTTATTTCTCAATTGCCTAAAAAACAGCCAATCAGCTGGAGTACCTGTTTTCCTCGCCAAGGCCCAGGCCCGATTCTTTTGCAGGAAAAGACCTGACAATTCAGGAGAGAACCAAGAACTGGTTCGGTTTCTTACTCTGTGATTCTTAAGCGGGGCATGTTTATCAGACATAGAGGTAACAATAGAAGAGAAAAAAGCAAGGGCTAAAACCGGGTCCAGAAAGCAGCAAGTGGATAAAAGCTCAGAGTGATATAAGTCAAGGATAAAAGCTTGCTGTGAGAAATGTTTATAATTTCTCTTAGAGATTATACAGGGATCAGAGTGTTTCAGCCTCGTATCTCTAATACAAGCAATAGGGCAGTGGTCACTGATATCATTTGCAAAACCCCATTGGCTGTGTATTTATGGGGGGTATTTGTTAGAATAATGTCTAGTAGAGTGGATTTTACTGGGTTCTTAAAGTTGGGACGGGTTGGTTTAGTTATCAGCTGAGTTAGATTTAGCTCAGTACAAATGCCTTTTAATTTATCGGATACTGGTGAGAGCCAATCCAGGTTAAAATCTCCCAGAATCAGTAATTCAGAGTTTGCATAATTAGACAGTATATCAGATAATTTGCATAGAGTACAAGGAGGTGCTGAGGGGGGGCGATATACCCCTGCTAGAGTTAAATGAGCATTATTACCAAGTACCACGTTTAAAACTAGACATTCATATTGCTTTGAGACAGAGGTTGATATGGACACAGAAACATTTAAGCAGCATTTAACATAAATCGCAATACCACCACCTCTACCAACTCTATCAGTTCTATAAATATTGTATCCAATCAACTGAACATCTGAATCTGGCACAGAATCACACAGCCACGATTCAGATACAATCAGAAAGTCAACATTTGATTGTGAGACCAAAATTTCAATAAAGTCCAACTTTTGGATCAGGCTTCTAGCATTCAAATGAATTATTCCAATACCATTGCTACGGGAATTCATATCAGATGGAGTATCCAAGGTAGCACCTGAAGCTGCACTGGATGAGCAATAAACCATTTTCGAGCTATTAACAGAGCTCAATTTTATGGGGACAAGATTACTACTAACAATACCTCTCTGCATGTGAGTAGTATTCGCAATACGGTGATTGGACAATAATCTAGGAATTTCAGAAAGGTTGTTAACTGTAGTTTGTTCCATATTTGCAATTGAGGAACTAATTAATGAAACTGGGAGAGGAGCATTGAACATAGTCTGATAGGGGAGCGTACAATCCCAAAAGTCAACCCCCGAGAATACACAACGTCAGGTATCAAAGGCTCTACATGAGGCAAGAGTAAGAGACATGTTGGTGGAGAGGATGCTGGAGCCATACCTGTTAAGATGTAAATTGTCCCGAAGAAATAGACCTGGTCGGTCTGTAAAAGCTGCAAAGTTATCCACAAAAGGAATTCCCATCGTGCAGCAGTATCCCTTAAGCCAGGTGTGTAATTGGCGTATACGACTAAAAACCATATCCGTGTAGCGTGGGGATGGAAATGGACCGGAAACAACACACTGCTTCCCAGATTCCAGCAGCGTATTTATCAATGTTTTAAAATCGTCTCTCAATTTCTCTGACTGCTGGAGTTTAATGTCATTTGACCCAACATGGACAATGACAGTTGAAGCGGCGGAGTGCTTGCTAATAAGTAGCGGTAGCATGGAATCTAGCTCAGAGATCCTAGCGCCAGGGTAGCAGAAGGTCTCAGCTTTCCGGATTGAAACGTTTCGGACCATGGATGAACCCACCACGAGAACGGAAGGACTACAGATGGGTTTATTGGGTAAATGACGGGGCCTCTCCCGGGTGATCTGCCTCCTAGCAGGTTGAGGGGGGCTAGCAGCTGAGACTGACGACCTAGTGGCAGGCAAGGAGCGCAGATGAGTGTGCTTGGGCACTTCCACCTGAGAGTGAGATGGCAGCAGTAGAGATGAAGCGGAGGGACCCTGTACAGTATGATTGGAATGCACTTCCAGGTCTTCCAGGACCTTGAATCTCCTCCCCAATTGTAGCACCTCCGAAACATTTGATGGATTCCGTTTCCTGGAGTGCTTTCCTCCCCGGACAGCAATCCAGGCATCCTGAGGCGGAGTAGAAGGGGTGGAACAGACCAGGCCCTTCGGTTTAGCTCCTAGTCTGGGCCATGGCTCATTTAAGGGAACCGAATGGAGTTTCACAGTTACAGGCTCCCCAGAAGTAGAGGTGCCGAGCCAGGGGCAGGTGACGTCGTCGATTTTGGAGGTGGTTTGTATAACCATGGAGTCCAGGAGTTCTTCGTCCTCCTTGATCTGGCGCAAGACAGATACTCTCCCCTCCAGCTCAGCGACTCTCTGGCTCAGGTACTGGCAGGTGGTACATCCAGGGGCGAGCGAAGCCATGAGAGACAGGTGGGTTTGGGCCCGGAGGCTAGCAGTATCAAACACACGTGAATGTGAAAAGACTATTCTCTTCCTCAATGTGTTCAGCGAATTCTACTTGATGAACGCGATTTCACTTGTTGAACATTTCATAGAAGGACTCTAAACTTGTGTTGCAATATTCTAATAGTTTGCAAATTGTTTGCTTATTGTTCTATGTCTCTCACTGTCTCTCACACGTGTGCGCACACACACACACACACACACACACACACACACACACACACACACACACACACACACACACACACACACACACACTGCCTTAGGCATTTAACCTCTTATTGAAAGAAGCCTTTATTTTGATGTTCGGCGGTCATTTTTCAAATCGAAGACAAGGAAGAGAGAATATTAACGTTGGTTGCGAGATACAGAAGAAGAAGAGAGAATATTTCCACAGCTCCACGAGCTCTTTTCGCAATTGGCGAAAGCATTATATTTGAAATAAGTTTTAAGAATTAGCATCGGGTTTATGTTTCCTGAACAACTTTTACGAAAGTTGAGTCGCTGTATAAGTTAACGTTAGACCTTTGGCTCCATTAACAGACAGTTAATCAGATAAGAGAGATCGGTTCCCAATTTAGCCTAACATTATGTTTAAATCTGTGCTAGTAATACACACATACAGCACAGTTTCGTAAGTTTCAGTATATGAATGTTTACCTAATGTGGGGTAATTAGTAGGCTACAGCTGTCAGTTTTCAGCAAGTTAACATTCAACAATTTGAAATCCCTTAACTCAGTTAGATTTTCGTACTTGAACTCAAAACGAACAATTGTTATTATCAATCTGTTAACGTTACTCAAAAGATTACCAGAATTTGCAGATAGCCTGTTTGCTATCGTAAAGGTGTAAGAAATTATAGCTAGCTTACTGCAGAGTAGTGCTAGTCATGATCTAGCTGGTAGTTGATTTTAAGGTACAGTTAATGATAATGGGGATGTGTAATTAAGATTGACATTGGACTAAAATGTGGTTAATTGGATGCTTAGATGTAACCATAGACTGTCTTATTTTTGCATAGGGTCAATTAAACATGAAAAGAAAGGAAGAAACTTTTTTTTAAGGAAGCACAAACAGGCAGATCAGGTGCAAACAGACCCCAGCCCTTGCATCACCACCGGACCCCAGAGCAGCTCCCTACCTGAGGCTAGTTAGAGTCAGTGTGGTCAGACTTCACAAGGACCCAGTCTACCACCACCAGGTCAGAGCATCTAGATGATTTTGTCAGATTAAGCCTCACTTTAAAATGTTGGTTGTTGTTTTGATGGCTGTGGCATTTTTATTGTGATTATACACTGGTTCTTGTGTTATTTTAATGTAATAGATGTATCAAGGGATGACACAGAGACCTCTGGCTCTGAGCAAGACAGTGAGCCAGAGCTGCCAGGAGATGTCATCGAGCCCCTCCCAACTGCATCAAGCACCAGATATGCTGTTCCAAAAGGACCCAATGGTAAGCCAGACCTATACTTTAAACTACACATTTTAGTTAGCAGCTGTTAGTATCTAATCTTGTGGATCCCTTAATTATACATTTCCATAGAGATATGACACATTATTTTACGTGTATTTCAGACATTTCAAGATCCAGAGAAGAAGGTCCTGTACAGCCATGTTTGAAAACATTTCCCAGACCTCAGCATGGTACTAGGAAAAAGGCTTTCAACAGCTCCTGGTATAAAGACAATTCATGGCTTCAATATTTTGTAAGTCAAGATTCTACTTATTGTTTCGCCTGTAGGCATTTTTCTCTGCCCAATACATCTAAATCTGCCTTCACATCAAAGTCAGGTTCATGTAACTGGAAAAAGGTGCTGTTTAAAGATTCTGGGTTTAAGCTCCATTCGAAGGCAGAGCATCATATCAATGCTATGTATGCTTGGAATCAGTATAAAAGGGCTATTGACAGAAACTCATCAATGTTAGATGTCATAAATGAGGACCGGGGAAAAAAAGTGTAGAAAACTGTACTTACATTAAAACAATTGCAGATGTGCTCCTATCAACTGGCACTCAAAATATAGCGCAGAGAGGTCATCGACTGATGACTCTCACAAGGGTAATTTTTGACAATCTTAGAAGAAATAGCAAAGCATGACCATCTCAAAGAGAAAAAGATGAATGCATGTGGCAATGCTAAGTACATAAGCCACCAAATCCAGAACAAAGTTCTTGAGGGCTTAGCTGAGATGGTACAAAGTGAAATAATAAGAGAAGTAAAATTTAGTTAAGTTTATAGTGTAATAGCAGATGAAACCAAAGATTTAAATAAAAAATAAAAAATGTCTTCAGTTGTGAGGTACTATTACAACGGCCCATCGACGAAAGCGTTTTACACTTTCAGTCAGCTGAAAGGTTAGATGCAGCAAGTCTCACAAAAATAATAATTGATTGCCTTGAAGAACATGGTCTGGACTAGTGGAAGGGACAGACAGTCTACTCTTCTTGACTTTGTTGTGTTTCTAGAACCTTATAAAGAGGTCTTCCATGAGCTATTTTGACTTTGTAAGATTTCTGCTGTTACACCAGTCAGTTACCAGTTACACCGCTAGCGGAACACCGACAACATTCCGCTGAAAAGCCAGCGCGCGAAATATTATTATTATTTGTTTTAAATATGTAACTTTCACACATTAACAAGTCCAATACAGCAAATGGAAGATGAACATCTTGTTAATCTACCCATGGTGTTCGATTTCAAAAATGATTTACAGCGAAAGCACAACATATGAATATGTTAGGTCAGAGCCAAGTCACAAACACACACAGCCATTTTTTCAGCCAACGATAGGAGTCACAAAAAGCAGAAATATAGATAAAATCACTAACCTTTGATGATCTTCATCAGATGACACTCATAGGACATCATGTTACACATTACATTACATTTAAGTCATTTAGCAGACGCTCTTATCCAGAGCGACTTACAAATTGGTGCATTCACCTTATGACATCCAGTGGAACAGCCACTTTACAACAGTGCATCTAAATCTTTTAAGGGGGGGGGGGGGTCAGAAGGATTACTTTATCCTATCCTAGGTATTCCTTAAAGAGGTGGGGTTTCAGGTGTCTCCGGAAGGTGGTGATTGACTCCGCTGTCCTGGCGTCGTGAGGGAGTTTGTTCCACCATTGGGGGGCCAGAGCAGCGAACAGTTTTGACTGGGCTGAGCGGGAACTGTACTTCCTCAGTGGTAGGGAGGCGAGCAGGCCAGAGGTGGATGAACGCAGTGCCCTTGTTTGGGTGTAGGGCCTGATCAGAGCCTGGAGGTACTGAGGTGCCGTTCCCCTCACAGCTCCGTAGGCAAGCACCATGGTCTTGTAGCGGATGCGAGCTTCAACTGGAAGCCAGTGGAGAGAGCGGAGGAGCGGGGTGACGTGAGAGAACTTGGGAAGGTTGAACACCAGACGGGCTGCGGCGTTCTGGACGAGTTGTAGGGGTTTAATGGCACAGGCAGGGAGCCCAGCCAACAGCGAGTTGCAGTAATCTAGACGGGAGATGACAAGTGCCTGGATTAGGACCTGCGCCGCTTCCTGTGTGAGGCAGGGTCGTACTCTGCGGATGTTGTAGAGCATGAACCTACAGGAACGGGCCACCGCCTTGATGTTAGTTGAGAACGACACGGTGTTGTCCAGGATCACGCCAAGGTTCTTAGCGCTCTGGGAGGAGGACACAATGGAGTTGTCAACCGTGATGGCGAGATCATGGAACGAGCAGTCCTTCCCCGGGAGGAAGAGCAGCTCCGTCTTGCCGAGGTTCAGCTTGAGGTGGTGATCCGTCATCCACACTGATATGTCTGCCAGACATGCAGAGATGCGATTCGCCACCTGGTCATCATAAGGGGGAAAGGAGAAGATTAATTGTGTGTCATCTGCATAGCAATGATAGGAGAGACCATGTGAGGTTATGACAGAGCCAAGTGACTTGGTGTATAGCGAGAATAGGAGAGGGCCTAGAACAGAGCCCTGGGGGACACCAGTGGTGAGAGCACGTGGTGAGGAGACAGATTCTCGCCACGCCACCTGGTAGGAGCGACCTGTCAGGTAGGACGCAATCCAAGCGTGGGCCGCGCCGGAGATGCCCAACTCGGAGAGGGTGGAGAGGAGGATCTGATGGTTCACAGTGTCGAAGGCAGCCGATAGGTCTAGAAGGATGAGAGCAGAGGAGAGAGAGTTAGCTTTAGCAGTGCGGAGCTCCTCCGTGATACAGAGAAGAGCAGTCTCAGTTGAATGACTAGTCTTGAAACCTGACTGATTTGGATCAAGAAGGTCATTCTGAGAGAAATAGCAGGAGAGCTGGCCAAGGACGGCACGTTCAAGAGTTTTGGAGAGAAAAGAAAGAAGGGAAACTGGTCTGTAGTTGTTGACATCGGAGGGATCGAGTGTAGGTTTTTTCAGAAGGGGTGCAACTCTCGCTCTCTTGAAGACGGAAGGGACGTAGCCAGTGGTCAGGGATGAGTTGATGAGCGAGGTGAGGTAAGGGAGAAGGTCTCCGGAAATGGTCTGGAGAAGAGAGGAGGGGATAGGGTCAAGCGGGCAGGTTGTTGGGCGGCCGGCCGTCACAAGACGCGAGATTTCATCTGGAGAGAGAGGGGAGAAAGAGGTCAGAGCACAGGGTAGGGCAGTGTGAGCAGAACCAGCGATGTCGTTTGACTTAGCAAACGAGGATCGGATGTCGTCGACCTTCTTTTCAAAATGGTTGACGAAGTCATCTGCAGAGAGGGAGGAGGGGGGGGGGGAGGGGGAGGAGGATTCAGGAGGGAGGAGAAGGTGGCAAAGAGCTTCCTAGGGTTAGAGGCAGATGCTTGGAATTTAGAGTGGTAGAAAGTGGCTTTAGCAGCAGAGACAGAAGAGGAAAATGTAGAGAGGAGGGAGTGAAAGGATGCCAGGTCCGCAGGGAGGCGAGTTTTCCTCCATTTCCGCTCGGCTGCCCGGAGCCCTGTTCTGTGAGCTCGCAATGAGTCGTCGAGCCACGGAGCGGGAGGGGAGGACCGAGCCGGCCTGGAGGATAGGGGACATAGAGAGTCAAAGGATGCAGAAAGGGAGGAGAGGAGGGTTGAGGAGGCAGAATCAGGAGATAGGTTGGAGAAGGTTTGAGCAGAGGGGAGAGATGATAGGATGGAAGAGGAGAGAGTAGCGGGGGAGAGAGAGCGAAGGTTGGGACGGCGCGATACCATCCGAGTAGGGGCAGTGTGGGAAGTGTTGGATGAGAGCGAGAGGGAAAAGGATACAAGGTAGTGGTCGGAGACTTGGAGGGGAGTTGCAATGTGGTTAGTGGAAGAACAGCATCTAGTAAAGATGAGGTCAAGCGTATTGCCTGCCTTGTGAGTAGGGGGGGAAGGTGAGAGGGTGAGGTCAAAAGAGGAGAGGAGTGGAAAGAAGGAGGCAGAGAGGAATGAGTCAAAGGTAGACGTGGGGAGGTTAAAGTCGCCCAGAACTGTGAGAGGTGAGCCGTCCTCAGGAAAGGAGCTTATCAAGGCATCAAGCTCATTGATGAACTCTCCGAGGGAACCTGGAGGGCGATAAATGATAAGGATGTTAAGCTTGAAAGGGCTGGTAACTGTGACAGCATGGAATTCAAAGGAGGCGATAGACAGATGGGTAAGGGGAGAAAGAGAGAAAGACCACTTGGGAGAGATGAGGATCCCGGTGCCACCACCCCGCTGACCAGCTGCTCTCGGGGTGTGCGAGAACACGTGGGTGGACGAAGAGAGAGCAGTAGGAGTAGCAGTGTTATCTGTGGTGATCCATGTTTCCGTCAGTGCCAAGAAGTCGAGGGACTGGAGGGAGGCATAGGCTGAGATGAACTCTGCCTTGTTGGCCGCAGATCGGCAGTTCCAGAGGCTACCGGAGACCTGGAACTCCACGTGGGTCGTGCGCGCTGGGACCACCAGATTAGGGTGGCCGCGGCCACGCGGTGTGAAGCGTTTGTATGGTCTGTGCAGAGAGGAGAGGACAGGGATAGACAGACACATAGTTGACGGGCTACAGAAGAGGCTACGCTAATGCAAAGGAGATTGGAATGACAAGTGGACTACACGTCTCGAATGTTCAGAAAGTTAAGCTTACGTAGCAAGAATCTTATTGACTAAAATGATTAAAATGATACAGTACTGCTGAAGTAGGCTAGTTGGCAGTGGCTGCGTTGTTGACACTACACTAATCAAGTCGTTCCGTTGAGTGTAATAGTTTCTACAGTGCTGCTACAGTGCTGCTATTCGGTGGCTGGCAGGCTAGCTAGCAGTGTTGATTACGTTACGTTGCGTTAAAAGAACGACAATAGCTGGCTAGCTAACCTAGAAAATCGCTCTAGACTACACAATTATCTTTGATACAAAGACGGCTATGTAGCTAGCTATGTAGCTAGCTACGATCAAACAAATCAAACCGTTGTACTGTAATGAAATGAAATGAAAATGTGATACTACCTGTGGAGCGAAGCGGAATGCGACCGGGTTGTTGAGTGCGGAAGTTCTATTCGGTAGACGTTGGCTAGCTGTTGGCTAGCTAGCAGTGTTTCCTACGTTAAGGACGACAAATAGCTGGCTAGCTAACCTCGGTAAATGAAGATTATCACTCTAAAACTACACACTCTGAACTACCCAATTATCTTGGATACGAAGACAGCAAAGACAACTATGTAGCTAGCTAACACTACACTAATCAAGTCGTTCCGTTGAGTGTAATAGTTTCTACAGTGCTGCTATTCGGTAGACGGTGGACGTTTGCTACCTGGCTAGCTGGCTAGCTGCTGGGCAGATAGCAGTGTAGACTGCGTTCGGACGACGAAATACGATAATTACGCAATTATCTTTGATACAAAGACGGCTATGTAGCTAGCTAAGAAGAAGTTGCTAAGATTAGACAAATCAAACCGTTGTACTATAATGAAATGTAATGAAATGTAATGAAAAGTTATACTACTATTCGGTAGACGGTGGACGTTTGCTAGCTGGCTAGCTGGCTAGCTGCTGGGCAGATAGCAGTGTGGACTACGATACGACGACGAAATACGATAATTACGCAATTATCTTTGATACAAAGACGGCTATGTAGCTAGCTAAGAAGAAATTGCTAAGGTTAGACAAATCAAACCGTTGTACTATAATGAAATGTAATGAAATGTAATGAAAAGTTATACTACCTGCGGAGCGAATGCGAATGCGAATGCGAACAGAAACTGAACAGAACATGATACACAATACATGTATGTTTTGTTCGATAATGTGCATATTTACATAAAAAAATCTCAGTTTACGTTGGCGCGTTACGTGCAGTAATGTTTTGATTCCAAAACATCCGGTGATTTTGCAGAAATACTCATAATAAACATTGATTTTTTTTTTTACCTTTATTTAACCAGGTAGGCTGGTTGAGAACAAGTTCTCATTTACAACTGCGGCCTGGCCAAAATAAAGCATAGCAGTGTGAACAGACAACAACACAGAGTTACACATGGAGTAAACAATAAACAAGTCAATAACACAGTAGGAAAAAAAATGAGTCTATATAAATTGTGTGCAAAAGGCATGAGGAGGTAGGCAATAAATAGGCCATAGGAGCGAATAATTACAATTTAGCAGCTTAACACTGGAGTGATAAATCATCAGATGATCATGTGCAAGTAGAGATACTGGTGTGCAAAAGAGCAGAAAAGTAAATAAATAAAAACAGTAAGGGGATGAGGTAGGTAAATTGGGTGGGCTGTTTACAGATGGACTATGTACAGCTGCAGCGATCGGTTAGCTGCTCAGATAACAGATGTTTAAAGTTGGTGAGGGAAATAAAAGTCTCCAACTTCAGCGATTTTTGCAATTCGTTCCCAGTCACAGGCAGCAGAGAACTGGAAGGAAAGGAAAAGGAAAGCTTTTGGGATGATCAGTGAGATATACCTGCTGGAGCGCGTGCTACTGGTGGGTGTTGTTATCGTGACCAGTGAACTGAGATAAGGCGGAGCTTTACCTAGCATGGACTTATAGATGACCTGGATCCAGTGGGGCTGGCGACGAATATGTAGCGAGGGCCAGCCGACTAGAGCATACAGGTCGCAGTGGTGGGTGGTATAAGGTGTTTTAGAAACAAAACGGATAGCACTATGATAAACTGCATCTAGTTTGCTGAGTAGAGTATTGGAAGCTATTTTGTAGATGACATCGCCGAAGTCGAGGATGGGTAGGATAGTCAGTTTTACTAGGGTAAGTTTGGCGGTGTGAGTGAAGGAGGCTTTGTTGCGAAATAGAAAGCCGATTTTTGATTTAATTTTGGATTGGAGATGTTTAATATGAGTCTGGAAGGAGAGTTTACAGTCTAGCCAGACACCTAGGTATTTATAGATGTCCACATATTCTAGGTCGGAAACGTCCAGGGTGGTGATGCTAGTCGGGCGGGCGGGTGCAGGCAGCGAACGGTTGAAAAGCATGCATTTGGTTTTACTAGCATTTAAGAGCAGTTGGAGGCCACGGAAGGAGTGTTGTATGGCATTGAAGCTCGTTTGGAGGTTAGATAGCACAGTGTCCAAGGAAGGGCCAGAAGTATACAGAATGGTGTCGTCTGCGCAGAGGTGGATCAGGGAATCGCCCGCAGCAAGAGCAACATCATTGATATATACAGAGAAAAGACTCGGCCTGAGAATTGAACCCTGTGGTACCCCCATAGAGACTGCCAGAGGACCGGACAACATGCCCTCTGATTTGACACACTGAACTCTGCAAGTGCAAGTGTTATTCACAGAATTAAAGATAAACTTATCCTCTATGCAACCGCTGTGTCAGATTTCCCGTGTGGCTCAGTTGGTAGAGCATGGCGCTTGCAACGCCAGGGTTGTGGGTTAAATTCCCACGGGGGGACCAGGATGAATATGTATGAACTTTCCAATTTGTAAGTCGCTCTGGATAAGAGCGTCTGCTAAATGACTTAAATGTAAATTTCAAAAAAACTTTACGGAAAAATAATAATCTGAGAACGGCGCCAAAATAGTCAAAGAAATAGCACCAACAGAACATTTTGGCGCCAACAGAAGCTACAAAAAAAACTATAAATATTCACTTACCTTTGATGATCTTCATCAGAAGGCAGTCCCAGGAATCCCAGTTCGACAATAAATGACTGATTTGTTCCATAAAGTTCCATAAAGCCCATCATTTAGCCACTTGTTATTAGCATGTTCAGCCCAGTGATCCATCTTCATGAGGCACGAGAACTTCCTCCAGACAAAAACTCAAAAAATTCCGTTACAGGTCGTAGAAACAAGTCAAATGATGTATGCAATCCATATTTAGGATGTTGTTAACCTGTCTAGGATCAGCGTGGCGCTAGCGGCACACCCCCCCCCCCCCCACTGAAAAACCAGTGCCGCGAAATTCAAAAAAAATATTTTTTTTAAATATTTAACTTTCACACATTAAAGTCCAATACAGCTAATGAAAGACACAGATCTTGTGAATCCAGTCAACATTTCCGATTTTTAAAATGTTTTACAGGGAAGACACAATATGTAAAGATGTACATCTATTACCTAAAAACACATTAGCATAATCCACCATCTTTTATTTGTCCACCAACACCAGTAGCCATCACCAATTCGGCTAAACTAAGATATTTATAGCCCCTAACCAACAAAAAAACTCATTAGATGACAGTCTGATAACATATTTATGGTATGGGATAGGTTTTGTTAGAAAAAAGTGCATATTTCAGGTAGATGGCATAGTTTACAATTGCACCCACCATCACAAATGGACTAGAATAATTACAATGAGCAACGTGTTTACCTAACTACTAATCATCAAACATTTCGTAAAAATACACAGCATACACGAATCGAAAGACACAGATCCTGTGAATACAGACAATATTTCAGATTTTCTAAGTGTCTTACAGCGAAAACACAATAAATCGTTATATTAGCTTAGCACATAGCAATTAGCAGCCCAGCATTGATTCTAGCCAAAGTGAGCGATAAAAGTCAACATCGCCAAAAGATATTAATTTTTTCACTAACCTTCTCAGAATTCTTCCGATGACACTCCTGTAACATCACATTACAACATGCATATACAGTTTGATCGAAAATGTTTATATTTAGCCACCAAAATCATGGTTAGACAATGTGAAATGTAGACAGGCTGGTCAGAAAATGTCCTTGCGCCACTTAGACAGTGATCTACTCTTATACATAAATACTCATAAACGTGACTAAAAAATATAGGGTGGACAGGGATTGATAGACAATTTAATTCTTAATACAATTGCGTTATTACATTTTTTAATTTATCCTTACTTTTCAATACAGTTTGCGCCAAGCGAAGCTACGTCAAAAAACATGGCGTCCTAAGCCACTAAAATGTTTCGACAGAAACACGATTTATCATAATAAAAATGTCCTACCTTGAGCTGTTCTTCCATCAGTATCTTGGGCAAAGGATCCTTTCTTGGGAGAAATCGTCTTTTGGTGGAAAGCTGTCCTCTTGCCATGTGGAAATGTCAACTGCGTTCGGGATGAACTGAAAAGCGTGCCCAACTTTTCACATCGTTGCAAAAATAAATGTCCCAAAATCGCACTAAACGGATATAAATTGCTATAAAACGCTTTAAATTAACTACCTTATGATGTTTTTAACTCCTATAACGAGTGAAAAGATGACCGGAGAAATATAACAGGCTAAACTAACGCTTGGAACAGGTGCGCGCCGGGGTCCTCTAGGCTCATGACGCAGCTCCCAAAGAATGACTAGCTTCAGGGTTTTTTGATTTGTAGGGCCTGTGAACGCGCAATCAATCCCGTTGGAATCGTCATCACGTAAAGGCATCCAGGGGAAGACGTAAGAAGTGTCCGTATAGTCATAGCAACGACAGTGCCCTTTTAAATGACTTCAGAAGAGTGGCCAACATTTCTCAAATCTGACTCCATGTCAGGGAAATTGCTGTAGAATGGGCTCTGTTCCACTTAGAGACAAAATTTCAACTCCTATAGAAACTATAGACTGTTTTCTATCCAATAATAATAATAATATGCATATTGTACGATCAAGGATTTTGTGGGAAGCCGTTTAAAAAATTAGCCACATTAGCATAAATAGTCTAAACAGCGCCCCCATCCCCAACAGGTTAACATTAATCATCAATAAGGTTCCAACCAGAGAATTTCATTGTCTGAAGAAAAGCATTGGAAGGAGAGCATACTCTCTCGTGACCGCGCATCATGAGCCCGACGCTCTCTGCCAGACCAAAAAGAGCTCCTATGAGCCCCTCCTTTATAGTAGAATCCTAAAACCAGTATCTAAAGACGGTGACATCTAGTGGAAGCCATAGGAAGTGCATGCACATCCATAACTAACAGGGATTTCAATTGGCACTGTTTTGAAAATTGATTTCTCACTTCCTGTTTGGATTTCTTCTCAGGTTTTTGTCTGCCATATGAGTTATTTTATACTCACAGACATCATTCAAACAGTTTTAGAAACGTCAGAGTGTTTTCTATCCAATACTACGAATAATATGCATATATTAGCATCTGGGACAGAGTAGGAGGCAGTTCAGTTTGGGCACGCAATTCTTCCAAAAGTGAAAATGCTGCCCCCTATCCCAAACAGGTTAAATAATGTCTGTGAGTACAACAGAACTGATGTGGCAGGCAAAAACCCGAGGAGAATCCATCCAGATTTTTTTTTTTTTGAGGTCAACACTTGAAATGGCTGTCTATGGGAAAATTAAAGGAATACCTCCCAGATTGCAGTCCCTATGGCTTCCACTAGATGTCAACAGTCTTTAGAAAGAGTTTAAGGCTCGTTTTTTGAAAAATGAGCTAGAATTTGTAGTTTTTCTTGGTGGCTCTCATTTTGACTGTAGTATTGTGTCGCGCGTGGATGAGGGGGCGCACTTCGTTATTTATCTCCGGTAAAACCTACTATTCTACATCTTAAATTGTATTGTTTATTTACATATTAGGGTACCTGAGGATTGATTAGAAACGTTGTTTGACTTGTTTGGACGAAGTTTATTGGTAACTTTTGGGATTCCTTTGTATGCACTTTGAACGAGGTGGATTACTGAATCAAGCGAGCCAACTAAACTGACTTTTTTGGGATATAAAGAAGGACTTTATCAAACAAAACAACTATTTGTTATGTAGCTGGGACCCTTGGGATTGCAAACAGAGGAAGATCTTCAAAGGTAAGTGATTTATTTCATCGCTATTTCTGACGCCTCTGCTTGTTTGGAAAATGTTTTTAATGCTTTTGTACGCGGGCGGTGTCCTCAGATAATCGCATGGTGTGCTTTCGTCGTAAAGCCTTTTTGAAATCTGACAAAGCAGTTGGATTAACAAGAAGTTAAGCTTTTAAATGATGCAAGACACTTGTATTTTCATGAATGTTTAATATTACGAATTTTGTATTTTGAATTTCGCACTCTGCAATTTCACCGGATGTTGTCGAGGTGGGAAGCTATTCCAAAGAGGTTTTAAAACCCACCTTAGGACAAGAATGGTTGATGACAGGTTAAGTCACCTCGGAATTCTCAGTGTTGAGTCAAGGAGGGCATGCTCCCTCAAAATGGATGAGTTTGTGAAACATTCAGCCTGTTCTCACCAGAACTGCAGAATAATAGGCGGTCTCTCTGGTCATGATTAAAATCTGTACTGTGTACTAGCTAGTACACTGACAATTCTAAAATGATAAATCCAAAGGGTATCATGTCAAACAGATTTAATTTTGTCTTGATTAGGCCAATTCCAAAACTTTTCTTTGCTATTCGTTAACATAATATATATGAGCATAAATATGATACTGTAAATTTGTAATGTTGATGGGCACCAAAATTATTAATATTTTTCAAATCCATTTCTGCTTGATACCTGGTATGTCAAATTGCAGTGTATTTTTTGAAAATGTACTTTTTTGTAGATAAACGATGCAATTTATGTAACACACAAATTATATCTTAGCTCCTTGGTGCTTGAGCTTCATTTTATGAAAATATTTAGGATGTTCAACACTTATAGACCCAGATTATAAATTCATGAAAACAGAGTGACCCAAGTCTCTCCAGTGTGTGTGTGAGTGTGAGTGTGAGAGAGAGAGAGAGAGAGAGAGAGAGAGAGAGAGAGAGAGAGAGAGAGAGAGAGAGAGAGAGAGAGAGAGAGAGAGAGAGAGAGAGAGAGAGAGAGAGAGAGAGAGAGAGGGAGAGAGAGAGAGAGAGAGAGAGAGAGAGAGAGAGAGAGAGAGAGAGAGAGAGAGAGAGAGAGCTGCTGTTCCGAGGTAGAGACACTGACTTTTCAAATCAAATCAAATGTTATTAGTGCCGAATACAACAGGTTGTAGACATAAGAGACATACTTACGAGCCCCTAACCAACAGTGCAGTTTCCAAAAAATATGGATAAGAATAAGAGATAAAAGTAACAAGTAAATAAAGAGCAGTAGTAAAAAATAACAATATATACAGGGGGTGCCGGTACAGAGTCAATGTGCAGGGGCAGCGGTTAGTTGAGATAGTATGAACATGTAGGTAGAGTTATTAAAGTGACTATGCATACAGTAGATGACAACAGAGAGTGAGAATTCTTGTGAAGTACCCTTTTGGACCACGCTATCTGCCACATTGAAGAACTCTGGGTTAAGTGAATTATCACTTCTACCTCTAATCAGCAATCATAGGATTCATTCATGCTCCTTAGATGCCAGGTTATGTTTACACACTCATTTTCTTTCATGGTCTATGGACCCCTGATGTAGCCTTGGCCACCCCATGTATAAAACTCTAGTTAAGCCACTGGGCATGGGCCATTGTGTTTGGGTAGAAATAGTCCCATCAGATGTCACAGAGCAGAAGTTTTAATACAGTTTTTTAACTGACACTGTAACTTGGCTTCTTCTGGTCATAATGGTAGGGTTATATAGCTGCAGTCTCATTCCCAATGGACTGACTCTTTAAATAACTTTTATTATACTACCTTACAGACCTGGTTAGGGAGGCCTTAAAACTTCTTGCCACTAGGGGGGTGCCATTTCGACATAGCACAAAATCGTACCCAATTTAAACGGCCTCGTATTCAATTCTTGCTCGTACAATATGCATATTATTCTTACTATTGGATAGAAACCACTCTCTAGTTTCTAAAACCGTTTGAATTATGTCTGTGGGTGAAACAGAACTCTTTCTACAGCAAAATCCATGACAGGAACTGCGATGGTCTGAAAACTAGGCTCTGCTCTCAGATCAGTTTAAAGCTCTGTATGTATCCTATGGGTCGACATGAACTGCACCCGCCTTCCCCTGGATGTCAGTAACCAATGAGAAGTGGAATGGACTTTCTACGTAGTTCTCAGAGTTTATAAAAGGCCAAGGAGTGAGGAGACCTCTCTTTTCAACGCTCGCCATTACGCAAAGCAAGACCTCAGGATGGCATTTTGAAACGCTCAGTTATCAACCTTAGATATATCCTTCTGTAATTTAATTCGTTATAGGTGTTAGAAACATCATAACGAAGTTATTTTAAACCGAGTTATATCAGTTTATGCGAGTATTTTGCTATTTTCGGAATTTCCTTAGTATTGAGTTTGAAGATTTGGGCATGCTGTGGCCACATAGCTAATGTTAGCTGCTACTTCCAAAGTTGAACACGACGTTTTACAACCAAGCAACAATTCTTTTGGACAAAGGACCACTTTGCCAAGATTCTGATGGAAGCTCGTCCAAAAGTAAGAACTATTTATGATGTTATTCAGTATTTATGTGGAAAAATGTAAACGTATTTGTCCGCCATTATTGCGGCACTAGTCTGGCTGTAACGCACACTGTATGTCTAGTAACGTTAATTTTTAAAATCTAACTCAGCGGTTGCATTAATAACTAATGCATCTTTCATTTGATGTCCAACCTGTATTTTTTAGTCAAGTTTACGATTATTTATTGATTAGACTAGGTGCCTTTCCAAGATGGCGCCGGACAGAATGCATGCCCTGTTGCTAATGATCACATTGTATAACCACGGTTTGTGCTGCTAAATATGCACATTTTCGAACAAAACCTATATGGATTGTGTAATATGATGTTACAGGACTGTCATCTGAAGAATTCTGAGAAGGTTAGTGGAAAATTATTTTATTTTGGTGGTGAATACGTTATCGCTATGTTTGGCTGGAATCAATGCTGTTGTCTGGTTTGCTATTGTGGTAAGCTAATATAACGACATATTGTGTTTTCGCTGTAAAACACTTAGAAAATCTGAAATATTGTCTTGATTCACAAGATCTGTGTCTTTCATCTGCTGCACGCTGTGTATTTTTAAGAAATGTTTTATGATGAGTAATTAGCTAATACACGATGGTCTCTGTAGTTATTCTAGTCATTTTAGTGAGAGTTGTGATGGGGGCTGCAATTGTAAACTATGATTTATACCTGAAATATGCAAATTTTTCTAACAAAAACTATGCTATACAATAAATATGTTATCAGACTGTCATCTGATGAGGTTGTTTATTGGCTAGTGGCTATTTATATCTTTATTTGGTCGAATTTGTGATAGCTACTGATGCAGTAAGAAAATGGTGGAGTATGAGAGTGGTGTCTTTTGCTAACGTGGTTAGCTAATAGATTTACATATTTTGTCTTCCCTGTAAAACATTTTAAAAATCAGAAATGATGGCTTTATTCACAAGATCTGTATCTTTCATTTGGTGTCTTGGACTTGTGATTTCATGAACATTTTATTATATGATATCCCTGTGGCTTTAGGCTAGGCTATGCTAGTCAGCTTTTTTGATGGGGGTGCTCCCGGATCCGGGTTTGTGAGGCGTTAGAAGTTAACTACCCATGTCATCCGTCTCTTCACCAGCATGCAAATATACACTGACACACACACACACTCACATACACAAAAACATCTCCCTGTAAACATGGGCATCTGGCAGAGACAGACATCACACCCACACTCCAACACCACTAGGGTCAGAGGGTAGGTCGAGGAGGAATTTTTTGGGGAGGATAGCTTATGTTCTCTGGGCCTGTCTAATGAAACATACACATCCCTGGAAATGCAGAACAAGCATGATTCATCAACCAATTAAAGTGCGCTCCAACTCCAAGCTGAAAACTGGAAAGATGGAAAGAAGGAAACAACATCCTTCCATCCACTGGGTTCCCAGGAGCCTCACACAAGATTTAACTCTGTTGTTGGACTGTGTGTGTGTATGTACATGTGTCTGTGCGTTTGTGTGCATGTGCGCTTACCTCTGTAGTGTCTGTCTGGGAGTGTTTGAGTGACTCCAGCAATTATCCAACAATTTGGTATATGCAGTGATTTGTTTTATTTCCCAGACAGGCTTAGTTCCACTGAATAGTTGTCCCAGTAATTGTCTTTTTACATGACAAAGTTCAGGAGTCAGCTCAAATAAAAATTAGCTGTAATGAGTCCTTTGAAAACATAGCGAGTTAGAGAACCCACAATCTTACACAGACTGACTGGGAGATCATATGGACTGCAGCTTAGAGAGAAAGGAGGAAGAGAGAGAGATTGGGGAGAAGGATAGAGGGTGGGAGGGAGAGAAAGAGAGAGTTAATGAGGTGCTTTCAGAGAATGAAAGAGATGAGCAAAAATTAGGGCGACTGGTAGAAAGAGCAAAAGCAAGACAGAAAGAACAACAGGCAGAGAGAGCAAGACTGGGGGGGAGAGGAGAGAGAGAGAGAGAGAATATGCAGCATAGACACCACTTGGATGGGGCAGTAAACATTAGGAGCCACATATCTCAGAGAGAGGAGATTTTCTGGCTGTTTTCTTTTTCCTCATTTTATTTTACCGTTATTTTACCAGGTAAGTTGACTGAGAACACGTTCTCATTTGCAGCAACGACCTGGGGAATAGTTACAGGGGAGAGGAGGGGGATGAATGAGCCAATTGTAAACTGGGGATTATTAGGTGACCATGATGGTTTGAGGGCCAGATTGGGAATTTAGCCAGGACACCGGGGTTAACACCCCTACTCTTACGATAAGTGCCATGGGATCTTTAATGACCTCAGAGAGTCAGGACACCCGTTTAACGTCCCATCCGAAAGACGGCACCCTACACAGGGCAGTGTCCCCAATCACTGCCCTGGGGCATTGTGCCTCCTACTGGCCCTCCAACACCACTTCCAGCAGCATCTGGTCTCCCATCCAGGGCCTGACCAGGACCAACCCTGCTTAGCTTCAGAAGCAAGCCAGCAGTGGTATGCATGGTGGTATGCTGCTGGCAATATCCATCCTTCATCCTTCACACTAGCCTATAAATCCTCTCTGATCTGTGAGCAGCAGACAATAGGCTGGAAGAGAGAGAGAGAGAGAGAGAAAGATCAAGAGCAAGAGAGAGAGGAAATGGAGCTGCGCTTCCTAACCTCCTGCCAAATGTATGAGAAAGATTTTCGAAAACAAACCCAATTTTGATAAACTCCCAAACTCCCAAACTCCTATCTACTGGGTGAAATACCACAGTGTGCCATCAAAGCAGCAAGAATTGTGACCTGTTGCTACAAAGGCAACCAGTGAAGAACAAACTCCATTGTAAATACAACCCATATTTATGTTTATTTATTTTCCCTTTTGTACCTCAACTATTTGCACATGGTATACATGGTATATAGACATAATATGACATTTGAAATGTCTTTATTCTTTTGGAACTTCTGTGAGTGTAATGTTTACTGTTAATTTGTATTGTTTATTTCACTTTTGTTTCTTATCTACATCACTTGCTTTAGCAATGTTAACATATGTTTCCCATGCCAATTAAGCCCTTGAATTGAATTGAAAAATTGAGAGAGAGAGGGACCTGGCTGCTACTGTATGTTGGAGATATAATTGGAACTGTGTTTAGCCATGGCTTTCATGTCACGTAGACTACTTACATAAACCTACAAAAACCTTATTCTCTCTCAGGCTGCCTTTTTGTAAGCTACTTTGCATCACACCACATACACAGTTCCTTCTGCTAAATTACAGCCCATCCCATTTCTGTCTTCTACACTGTTGCAGTAGAGACACTGCATCATTGCAGTGCATTGCACCATAGGTCTTCTGCATCATATGATCACCTTATATGACCTTTTCAGATCTCTGCAATGCCTGATGATGAATAAGAAGCATTTTCAGTTTTAATTATGTTTTAATCATGTTTACCGTCGCTAGGGAGAGACGACCCCGTTTGCTCTCCAGTGTTAAATTCGCTGTGCCTCCCGGCAACACTATGCAATCTTGTTTTAGAAGGGAAAAAATACGTAAATTTACAGCCACAAACTCAATATTTACCCAACACTGGAGACGATTAGCCCCGTGCTACAGTCTTAAACATAAAAGGGGCAAGTTGGAACCAAATAAGGTTCTTGTTATAAGGGAACCATTTTAGGGTCTCTGAAGAACCATACAAAAATCCAAAACCAGAAATGTTTCAGCCCACCAGGACCAGAATTGAATAGCCCTGCTGTAGGGTTTTAACTTCTGGACTACCCATCCCGGATCCGGGATCATTGTCATCAGAAGCTGACTAGCATAGCCTGGCCTAGCGCCCCAGGGATATAATATAATATAATTTCATGAAATCACAAGTCCAATACAGCAAATGAAAGATAAACATCTTGTGAATCCAGCCAACATGTCCGATTTTTAAAATGTTTTACAGCGAAAACACAACATATATTTATGTTAGCTCACCACAATATCCAAAACACACCGCCATTTTTACACAGAAAAGATAGATTTCACAAAACCCACAAATAGAGATAAAATTAATCACTAACCTTTGAACAACTGCATCAGATGACAGTCATACGACATCATGTTATACAATACATTTATGTTTTGTTTGATTATGTGCATATTTATAGCCACAAATCGTGGTTTTACATTGACGCCATGTTCAGAAATGGCTCCAAAATAGCGAAAGTAATTACAGATAGCCACGTGAAATACAGAAATACTCATCATAAACTTTTATGAAAGATACATGTTTAACATATAATTAAAGATACACTGGTTCTTAATGCAACCGCTGTGTTAGATTTAAAAAATAACTTTAGTATAAAGCACAGCATGCAATAATCTGAGACAGCGCTCAGCCATTCTCCGCCATGTTGGAGTCAACAGAAATACGAAATTACATCATGAATATTCTTACCTTTGATGATCTTTCATCAGAATGCAGTGCCAGGAATCCTAGTTCCACAATAAAGCGTTTTTTGTTTTATAATGTCCATACCTTCTGTCGAATTAGAAACTTTGGCTAGCATGTGTAGTTCACGTGTCCATCGAACTTTACGCTAATGAACGAAAACTTCAAAAAGTGATTTTACAAATCGAATAAACTGGTCAAACTCAGTTGAGATCCAATCTTCAGGATGTTTTTCTCATATATATCCAATAACGTCCCAGACGGAGCATTTCTTCATGTCTATCTAACGCATTGCAGACAAGGACATCACATGCGTAGTGTGCGTGGCCAAGAACTGGCAATATGCCTGACCAGTCACTCCATTGGCTCTCATCCGGTCCCACATCAAGCTATACGCTTCATTCCACGTTCTACTGCCTGTTGACATCTAGTGGAAGGCGTATGAAGTGCATACAGATCCATAAATATAGGAGAATTGAATAGAGGATACCTTTCACAGCGACCCATTTCAGAATTTTCACTTCCTGTTTGGAAGTTTGCCTGCCATATGAGTTCTGTTTTACTCACAGATATAATTCAAACAGTTTTAGAAACTTCAGAGTGTTTTCTATCCAATAGTAATAATAATATGCATGTCATATGATCTAGGACAGAGTACGAGGCCGTTTAATTTGGGCACCAATTCATCCAAAAGTGAAAATGTCACCCCCTATCCCGAAGAAGTTTAAGCCATATTATATCCCAGGGTGCCTTTTGAGTTAATTTTTGCGTTACCAATAGCAGGTAGCCAAGTGGTGGCAAGTTGTGTATAGCCATAATGGATTTTTTTGTGACCTTATTTGACCTTTTCTGCTGCTTTTGAGACATCCCTCCTTGGGGAACTACTTGATTGAGAAAATAACACACTAAACAATCACAATCACTCTATTGTGTATTATTATTCTGATATGTATTCATTAGAGAACAAAGTCAGTTATTAATGATAAACCTTTAAACGGCACTCTTTCTCCCCAACTATATTTTTCAGCTCCAGATGACAAAACCTGCACAGTCCAAGGGTTGCAGGTCTGACGACTTCCTTCTGGTCACACATTGTTTTCGGAGAAATATCCAATAAACCAAAGACATTGCTTTAACTGTAAATGTACTTTATTCCAGATATTTTTCTCAAATAAAACAGAGAATACAGTTGGAAGTTTACATACACCTTAGCCAAATACATTTCAACTCATTTTTTTTCACAATTCCTGACATGTAATCCTAGTAAAAATTCCCAGTCTTAAGTCAGTTAGGATCACCACTTTATTTTAAGAATGTGAAATGTCAGAATAATAGTAGAGAGAATAATTTATTTCAGCTTTTATTTATTTCATCACATTCCCAGTGGGTCAGAAGTTTACATACACACAATTAGCATTTGGTAGCATTGCCTTTAACATTGTTTAACTTGGGTCAAACGTTTCGGGTAGTCTTCCACAAGCGTCCCACAATAAGTTGGGTGAATTTTGGCCCATTCCTCCTGACAGAGTTGGTGTAACTGAGTCAGGTTTGTAAGGCCTCCTTGCTCGCACACACTTTTTTAGTTCTGCCCACACATTTTCCATAGGATTGAGGTAGGGCTTTGTTATGGCCACTCCAATACCTTGACTTTGTTGTCCTTAAGCCATTTTGCCACAACTTTGGAAGTATGCCGTGGGTCATTGTCGATTTGGAAGACCCATCTGCGACCAAGCTTTAACTTCCTGACTGATGTCTTGAGATGTTGCTTCAATATATCCACATAATTTTCCTTGCTCACGATGTCATCTATTTTGTGAAGTGCACCAGTCCCTCTTGCAGCAAAGCACCACCACAACATGATGCTGCCACCCCCGTGCTTCACGGTCGGGATGGTGTTCTTTGGCTTGCAAGGAGACAGATATCTGAGATTTCCTCCAAACACAACGATGGTCATTATGGCAAAACAGTTATATTTTTGTTTCATCAGACCAGAGGACATTTCTCCAAAAAGTACAATGTTTGTCCCCATGTGCAGTTGCAAACCGTAGTCTGGCTTTTTTAATGGAGGTTTTGGAGCAGTGGCTTTTTCCTTGCTGAGCGGTTATGTCGATATAGGACTCGTTTTACTGTGGATATAGATACTTTTGTACCTGTTCCCTCCAGCATCTTCACAAGGTCATTTGCTGTTGTTCTGGTTGATTTGCACTTTTCGCACCAAAGTACGTTTATCTCAAGGGGACAGAATGAGTCTCCTTCCTGAGCGGTATGACGGCTGCGTGGTCCCATGGTGTTTATACTTGCGTACTATTGTTTGTACAGATGAACGTGGTGTTTGGAAATTGCTCCCAAGGATGAACCAAACTTGTTGAGGTCTACAATTGTTTTTCTGATGTATTGGCTGATTTCTTATGCTTTTCCCATGATGTCAAGCAAAGAGACACTGAGTTTGAAGGTAGGCCTTGAAATACATCCACAGGTACACCTCCAATTGACTCAAATGATGTCAATTAGCCTATCAAAAGCTTCTAAAGCCATGACATAATTTTCTGGAATTTTCCAAGTTGTTTAAAGGCACAGTCAACTTAGTGTATGTAAACTTCTGACCCACTGGAATTGTGATAGAGTGAAATAATCTGTCTGTTAACAATTGTTGGGAAAATTATTTGTGTCATGTAAAGTGCATGTAATTTGTTTAAGTGGTTGAAAAACGAGATTTAATGACTCCAACCTAAGTGTATGTAACCTTCCAACTGTACATAAAATAAGTTATTAAAATGTATTTACATTGGGTCTAATGTGTGTGTGTGTGTGTGTGTGTGTGTGTGTGTGTGTGTGTGTGTGTGTGTGTGTGTGTGTGTGTGTGTGTGTGTGTGTGTGTGTGTGTGTCTGATGTGTTTGTGCGTGCGTGCGTACATGTATGCGTGAGTGTGAGTGTGTGTGTGTGTGCGTGCATGAACTTATTATTTTTATTGTGAATTATCTTGTTCTACAGACTTCTACTTTTATTACAGTCTTTGTTCTTGACCTGTACCGGGGCTTTTCTTTGAGTCAGCATTCTATATTGAGTGACCTGCAGGAACAGAATTATAGAAAAACTCCCCTGGAACATTATGTTATCCTGTAAAAAATATTCAGCTGTTAAGATTATCTTTGTTTCAGATTCAAATGGCACATTATTACCTCTGAAGTGCACTATTTTTAACCAGAGCACTATGAGCCATGGTTAAAAGTAGTGCACTACATGGTGAACATGGTACTATTTGGGATGCAACAAGGGAATTCAAACCCCCAGGCCCCTGTGACCTTGGTAAGTCAGCTGCTCCCTCTCTGTATGCCTGTCCCTTTCTGTTTAAGAAACTGTAGTCCAAAAGCAGGATTAACACAGAACACACACAGCCTCTCTCTCTCTCACACACACACACACACACACACACACACACACACACACACACACACACACACACACACACACACACACACACACACACACACACACACACACACACACACACACACACACACACACACACACACACGCAGGCACGCACGCACATACACACACAAACACATAACGTGCATGTAGACACACACACAAACATATTTGATTTAATTCAGATCAGATTCTCTTCCTCTATATGCACACAGTGGGCTTTCAATGGAAGGCTAGAGGAACCAATTCAAATTAAGTTAATTTTAAAAAAGTACAGACATTAGTAGATGTTTGGGGAATTTCACCTTCTTACAGTTTTAGGATATTCAAACAAACTTCAATTTATAATAATAATAATAATAATTATCATTATTATTATATGCCATTATAGCATAGACTTTTTATCCAAAGCGACTTACAGTAGAAGTGTGCATACTGTATATTTTCATATGGGTGGCCCCCATGGGAATCAACCCACAATCCTGCAAAAGCCTTGCTCTACCATCTGAGCCACACAGGCCCACTTCCTCCCATCTCTTTACCATTGCAATGGACTGGTCCACCACATGATGTTGTATACTGTTCCTCAGAGCCATAGAGTCAGTGATGCTCTTTCTATTGAGTTACTCTAGGCATTAGCACTGGCCTTGTGTCTGTGTCCCAAAATGGCACCCTATTCCCTATAGTGCACTACTTTTGACCACAGCCCTATGTGCCCTGGTCAAAACTAGTGCACTACATTATGTCTGAGATCATGGCTACTCTTACAATTGCAGCTCTTACAATAGGGTGCCATTTGAGACGCTGCCTGTCTCTGCTCCACACTGTCATCTGTTCAAGTATGGCTCCATCAGATCTACAGCCAGGGCTTTGTACAGTAGACAAACACACACACACACACACACACACTACAGTACACACATGCAAGCATGCACACACACAGACACCGTCCCAAAAGCCCTGATCATAAGCTAATTTAATTGGATTGGTATAACTTGTTTTCAGTCCCTCAATCTAATTTGGCTGGAGCCAGCCTCTCAGAAATGATTGTCAATACAATTGTCTCTCCTTCTCTCTGTCCAGGGGAGGAGAAGGAGGATGGGTGGGTGGATTGTATGGGCTGGCTGTGATGGAATCCACCCAACTGAGCCAAGCAGGAGTTACTGTGTGTCACAAATGGCACCCTGTTCCCTATATGTGTGCACTACTTTTGATGAGAGCCCTACGGGCCCTGGTCCAAAATAGTTCACCGTAAAGGGAATAGGATGAAATCATGGCTAATAGGAGCTCTTACAATTGCATGCATTTCCCTTATCAAGGTACACTGTAAAAAATGACTCTTTGGATCAACTGGTTACAAGTAAATGGGTTCTCCAAAAAAAATAAGCATTTGTTGAAACCTAATATACACTCTTAGAAAAAAAGGTGCTATCTAGAACCTAAAGGGTTCTTCAGCTTCAGAAAACCATTTGAAGAACCCTTTTTTTTGTTCCAGGTAGAACCTTCCCACAGAAGGCACAGCAGACCTTTTCGTAAGATTGTATGATTCAATGCAAACTGTTACATTTTATTATTAGCAAACCTATATTTCAAGTTCAAACCTATTTCCTTCAACACTCAATGAACTTTTCCCCTTTGGTTAAACTTAATACATTTGTTTGTTCCATACCATGAAATAGTGACTCCAAACACTTTCACAATAACTGGCTGCAATACCGTAACCCAGTGGTGACATGCACCTCACCAATGTAAACATTTCCAGGCTCTAAAGTATCACAGTACTTACACATATTATAACATTTTAAAAGTAAATAATTTGTATTTTCATTTCACATTCAAATACAAATTCAGTACATTTCACAGTACTTACACATAAAATCACTTCAGACTCAGTGTTGGCAGTGAACAGAAACAATTGTGCAACATTTTTAAAACAGAACACATTACCTGGAATGACATTCACCTTCAAGGGTGGCCAAACATAACCACCTGAAAGCCACACCCCCAATAGGCCATGCCTCTATCTCTTCATTGCACCCATCTGAATGGTAGCCCGTTCCTTTATTTCTGCCAACCGACCTAGTCATGATTGCAGTAATGTGTTTAAAGGTCCCACCAACACCTCAGTATAACCTCACCTTTCATCTTACTGGCTTTGGCAAACATTAAATCATGAACATTCAATTGTCGTCGAACATCAAACCTGTCAGTTATGAAAAAGTGGCTAATGTTAAACACAAAAATGACAGTACTATGACATCAGCAGCCTGGTCAAAAAACAAAATATTTAGGATATGTCAATCTAGCAAGCCAGGAGACTTATGTAACTTTCTAACAATGTTTTGGTTCGTTATTAGCTTGTTAGCTAGCTAGGGATAGCAGGCAGACTAGTGATTGTTGGGCCAGTAACCAAAAGGTCACTGGTTTGAACCCTGTTATGCCCTTGAGCAAGGCAATTAACCCCCAACAACTGCTCCCAGGGTGGCAACAATGTTGTTTAACACATTACCGCTCTGATTCAGAGGGGTTGTGTTAAATGCGGTAGACACATTATGGTTGAATGCATTCGTACGTCAATGCATCAATCCAAGATGGCAGCATGTCAAGTCGTTTGTCTGTGACTAGTACATTTTAACCTACTAATAACCTATTTATTTATGGTTGAGTAATTTCCTTGTTGTGTAGAGCAAACTGTTTTGTTTTTGCTGGTGTAAAGATCACGGGTCTCCCTCAACTCGGCACTTCATTACTTGAAGTTTACCAAAGTAACCCTATCTCTGGCTGCCTAGTTATTCTTCTTTTGTTGATATCAGGTAACGTGCAACCTAACCCTGGCCCTGATATGCAATGTCTCAAAAACCGCTCTCATTTTAAATCTAGATCTGGTTTTGGTATTTTTCATTTAAATGTACGCAGCCTGTTGTCAAAAATTGATGGGGTTAGGATTTGGGCTAAATCAACTGATGCTGATGTAATTGTGTTTTCTGAAACCTGGCTGAGCAAGTCTGTTTTTGATAAGGATATTTGCATAAGTGGTTACAATGTTTATCGCACTGATCGAGTTAAGAAAGGTGGGGGTGTGGCTATGTATGTAAAAACGAAATTCCCTGTAAGTGTGGCAAAGTCTGAAACTATTTGTAAACAGTTGGAATTTCTTGCTTTGAATATTGAGGTTTCAAAGGGTCTCTATATAACTGTGATTGGCTGTTATAGACCCCCCTCTGCTCTCAGTGATGCATTTTCTTCTCTGACGCACCTTATGTCTAAACTTCTTTACAGTGAAATTATCTTGATTGGTGATCTCAACTGGTGTTGGTTAAAGCCGGTGTCTGATGATTTAAAAATGTTTTGTAATTCTATGATTCTTACCCAGTTGATTAACTCAGCCATTCGCCCAAATTTCAAATGCCCAGATAAATCTACCCTGATTGATTTGATATTGACAAATGTTCCACATAAATATTCTGCGGTTGGTGTTTTTTGTAATGATTTAAGTGACCATTGTGCTGTTGTTGTTTTAACGAGAAGGCTTTCCGTCATGATTTGTTTTATTATGACTGGAGCAAGATTGAGCTTATCCCTGATGTGGAAACTGCATGTAAATTCTTTAATTATGTTTTTTTTTTTCAAATAGTAAACAAACATGCCCCATTCCGCAGGTTCAGGGTTAAAGGGTGGGATAATCCATGGTTTTCTTCTGAGCTGTCTTGTATTATTCACGAACGTAATCTAGCCTGGGCTAAAGCAAGGAAATCATGTTCTGATGCTGATTGGCTTATTTTTAGGCAGTTACGAAACACGTGTTATTTTCTTCTCAGGAAGGCCAGGTCTGAATATTTTATGTCTGTTTCCACTGATAACCTGAATGACCCTGGAAAGTTTTGGAAGGCTATTAAGTCTATGTCTGGAAACAGTGATCTTAATGAAATACCATCATGTTTATTGAAGGACTTTGTTGCTGTATATGACAAAACTGAAATGCTGAATTGTTTCAATGAGCACTTTGTATCATCTGGTAGGCTGTTTGATTCAGTGTCCTCTGTCTTTGTACAACCCTGAGTGGTTGAACCAGTGAGAGCTGGTCAAACTTTTAGCTTTTTGCCATTCTCAGTGCAGGTGGTACATAAAGCCCTGAAATCCTTAGATCAGAGAAAGCCTGCAGGTCCTGATCTTCTGGATCCCTGCTTTTTAAATCTGGCAGCTGATTTCATAGCTGAACCACTTACATATCTGTTCAATCTAACACTGGAATGTAATGAAATTCCAAAGATCTGGAAATCAGCATTTGTCCTACCACTTTTAAAAGGGGGAGATCCAACTCTTTTAAATAATTATAGGCCAATCTCAAAGCTGTCACCCCTGGTGAAAATACTTGAAACCCTTGTGAGTGAACAGCTAAAATAGTTTTTATTTACTAACTAAATTTTATCAATGTACCAATCGGGCTTCAGGAAGAAGCATAGCACAATTACAGCAGCAATGAAGGTTTTAAATTATATCACTGAAGCCCTTGACAAAAAACAGCACTGTGTCTCACTTTTTATTGATCTCTCTAAGGCTTTTGATACAGTTGATCATGGGCAGAGATTGTCTAGTGTAGGTCTTTCGGAGCATGCAGTTGCATGGTTTGCTAACTATCTGTCTGATAGAACTCAGTGCACTCAATTTGATGGGCTCATTGTAACGCTCGTCTTCCTCCTCTTCTGAGGAGGAATAGTAGGAAGGATCGGAGGACCAATGCGCAGCGTGGTAAGTTTCCATACTTTAATAAAGCAAATAGAAACACTGAACAAAAACAATAAATTGAACGAACGAAAACTACATAGTCCTGTCTGGTGACATACACAAAGACAGAAAATAAACACCCACGAAACACAGGTGGAAAAAGGCTACCTAAGTATGATTCTCAATCAGAGACAACTAACGACACCTGCCTCTGATTGAGAATCATACCAGGCCAAACGCAAAAACCAACATAGAAAAACGAACATAGATAACCCACCCAACTCACGCCCTGACCATACTAAAACAAAGAAATAACAAAAGACCTAAGGTCAGAACGTGACACTCATGTCTGTTAAAATGTCTGTCTGAAATGGTGTCCCCCAAGGCTCTGTACTTGGTCTTCTCTTATTCACTATTTATATAAATGATTTAGACAAAAATTTCCAAAATGCACAACTTCATTTTTATGCTGATGATACTGTTATTTACTGTTGTGCCTTGTCTCTTACAAAAGCTTTCCAGAACTTGCAAACTGCTTTTTATACTGTTCAACATACCTTGTGTCAATTGAAGCTTATCCTCAATACTGACAAAACTAAACTAATGGTGTTTTCTAAAGCAAGAAATAGACCTCTGAACTTTTTACCTATTAATACCTATCAGGGCAATGAGATTGAGACTGTAACCTCATGTAAATATCTTGGAATTTTAATTGATGACGGCCTCTTTTAAATTGCATATTCAACAACTTACAAAAAAATTGGAGCTGAAATTGGGATTTTATTTTAGAAATAAGGCGTGTTTTTCTTTTGAAGCCAGAAGGAGGCTAGTATCAGCTACATTTATGCCTTTACTAGACTATGGGGATATTTTATATATGAATGCTTCCGCTCAGTATTTGAGATCAATTGTACCCTTTACCATGGCACTTTGAGATTTATTTTAAACTGCAAAACCCTTACGCACCACTGCGTAGGCTCAGTCACTGATATACTTTTATTTACAAAGCCATTTTGGGTTTACTACCTTTTAATTTGGTCATTTTTATTGTTCAGAAATGTGGTGGGTACTCTCTTCGGTCGCTGTACTTTATCCTGCTAACTGTTCCAAATGTCCGAACTGAATTTGGTGAAAGGGCTTTTATGTACTCTGCGCTATCTTCTTGGAACACCTTACAAAATACTTTTAAACTGGAAGAACTTGTCCCGATTGGTATTTTTAAATCACTGATGAATGATCTTGAGACAGATTCCCTGACCTGTCAATATTTTTTATTTGCTGTTTTTGATTTTGTTATACTCTTGTGAATTCTATGGTTTTTACTAAATTACAAAATTACGTAGTTTTTCATGTTGTTTGTCTGTACATTTTGTAATGACTTGGTGCTGCCTATCTTGGCCAGGACGCTCTTGAAAAATAGATTTTAAATCTCAATGAGCCCTTCCTGGTTAAATAAAGGTTAAATAAAAAATAAATAAAAAAATCAGTTGTGCAACTGACTAGCTATCCCCTTTCCCTAGTTGCATGGCTAAGCAGCTCATATAATTAACAGGACATATCTGACAATATTTTGACTCTAGCAAACATTTTATTTAAGCACATTACAAGGTCATTATTTACCATGTATGGAGAGCTACAAAAATCAAGTTAACTTAATGTTGTGAATGTGATGAAATAAAAACAGACAGTCCATTCTGTCTGAGAACATGAAGCTGCCTGGCCTGTCGCAATCAGGTTACCATCACAACAACCACAACAACAAGGTCAAAGTTGTAGACTGCGCACAAGATACGGTCTATAAGGGTTATCCGGCAAGCATGTGGTAAAAATACCAACATGTTTCAAGCCCAAGAACACTAAGGTAACCGGCGTAAATGACTACGGAACCATAGCACTGACATCTATAGCCATGAAATGCTTTGAAAGGCTGGTCATGGCTCACATCAACACCATTATCCCAGATACCCTTGACCCACTCCAATTTGCATACCGCACCAACAGTTTCACAGATGATGCAATCTCTATTGCACTCCACACTGCCCTGTCCCACCTGGACAAAAAGGAACACTTATGTGAAAATGCTATTCATTGACTACAGCTCATCGTTCAACACCATAATGCCCTCAAAGCTCATCACTAAGCTAAGGCCCCTGGGAATAAACACCTCCCTCTGCAAATGGAACCTAGACTTCCTGAGGTGCCGCCTCCAGGTGGTAAGGGTAGGTAACAACACATCCACCACGCTGATCCTCAACATGTGGGCCCCTCAGGGATGCGTGCTGAGTCCCCTCCTGTACTCCCTGTTCACTCATGACTGCATAGCCAGGCACGACTCCAACACCATCATTAAGTTTACCGATGACACAACGATGAGACAGCCTATAGGGGAGGAGGTCAGAGACCTGACCGTGTGGTGCAAGGACAACAACCTCACCCTCAACGTGATCAAGACAAAGGATATGATTGTGGACTACAGGAAAGGGAGGACCGAGCACGCCCCCATTCTCATCGACGGGGCTGTAGTGGAGCATGTTGAGAGCATCAAGTTCCTTGGTGTCCACATCACCAACAAACTAACATGGTACAAGCACACCAAGACAGTCGTGAAGATGGCACGACAAAACGTATTCCCCCTCAGGAGACAGAAAAGATTTGGCATTGGTCCTCAGATCCTCAAAAGGTTTTATAGCTTCACCATCGAGAGCATCCTGCCAGGTTGCATGGCAACTGCTCGTCCTCCGACTGCTAGGCACTAGAGATGGTAGTGCGTATGGCCCAGTACATCAGAGAGGCCAAGCGTCCTGCCATCCAGGACCTCTATACCACACAGTGTCAGAGGAAGGCCCTAAAAGCCACCCTAGTCATAGACTGTACAGTACTCACTGCTACCGCACAGAAAGCGGTACCGGAGCGCCAAGTCTAGGTCCAAGAGGCTTCTAAACAGCTTCTACCCCCAAGCCATAAGACTCCTGAACAGCTAATCAAATGGCTACCCAGACTATTTGCACCTACCCTGCTGCTACTCTGTTAGCATCTATGCATAACAACTTCAATAACCCTACCTGCATGTACATAATTACCTTAACACCGGTGCCCCCGCACATTGACGCGTTGACTCTGAACCGGTACCCCTGTATATTGCCCCGCTATTGTTAATTACTGCTGCTGTTTAATTATTTGTTTTTCTTCTCTTACTTAATAAAATAAAAAATTGTATGTATTTTCTTAAAACTGTATTGTTGGTTAACCTGTTGGGGATGGGGGCGCTGTTTAGACTATTTATGCTAATGTGGCTAATTTTTTAAACGGCTTCCCACAAAATCCTTGATCGTACAATATGCATATTATTATTATTATTGGATAGAAAACAGTCTATAGTTTCTATAGGAGTTGAAATTTTGTCTCTAAGTGGAACAGAGCCCATTCTACAGCAATTTCCCTGACATGGAGTCAGATTTGAGAAACGTTGGCCACTTTTCTGAAGTCATTTAAAAGGGCTCTGTCGTTGCTATGACTATACGGACACTTCTTACGTCTTCCCCTGGATGCCTTTACGTGATGACGATTCCAACGGGCTCGATTGCTCGTTCACAGGCCCTACAAATGAAAAAAACCTTTAGCTAGCAAGTCTTTTCTTGCTGCGTAACGCACGTGGAAGACACCGACCCTCTCCTGTTCCAAGCGTTAGTTTAGCCTGTTATATTTCTCCGGTCATCTTTTCACTCGTTATAGGAGTTACAAACATCACAAAGTAGTTAATTTAAAGCGTTTTATAGCAATTTATATCCGTTTAGTGCGATTTTGGGACATTTATTTTTGCAACGATGTGAAAAGTTGGGCACGCTTTTCAGTTCATCCCGAACGTAGTTGACATTTCCACATGGCAAGAGGACAGCTTTCCACCAAAAGACGATTTCTCCCAAGAAAGGATCCTTTGCCCAAGATACTGATGGAAGAACAGCTCAAGGTAGGACATTTTTATTATGATAAATCGTGTTTCTGTCGAAACATTTTAGTGGCTTAGGACGCCATGTTTTTTGACGTAGCTTCGCTTGGCGCAAACTGTATTGAAAAGTAAGGATAAATTAAAAAATGTAATAACGCAATTGTATTAAGAATTAAATTGTCTATCAATCCCTGTCCACCCTATATTTTTTAGTCACGTTTATGAGTATTTATGTATAAGAGTAGATCACTGTCTAAGTGGCGCAAGGACGTTTTCTTTACCAGCTTGTCTACATTTCACATTGTCTAACCATGATTTTGGTGGCTAAATATAAACATTTTCGATCAAACTGTATATGCATGTTGTAATGTGATGTTACAGGAGTGTCATCGGAAGAATTCTGAGAAGGTTAGTGAAAAAATTAATATCTTTTGGCGATGTTGACTTTTATCGCTCACTTTGGCTAGAATCAATGCTGGGCTGCTAATTGCTATGTGCTAAGCTAATATAACGATTTATTGTGTTTTCGCTGTAAGACACTTAGAAAATCTGAAATATTGTCTGTATTCACAGGATCTGTGTCTTTCGATTCGTGTACGCTGTGTATTTTTACGAAATGTTTGATGATTAGTAGTTAGGTAAACACGTTGCTCATTGTAATTATTCTAGTCCATTTGTGATGGTGGGTGCAATTGTAAACTATGCCATATACCTGAAATATGCACTTTTTTCTAACAAAACCTATCCCATACCATAAATATGTTATCAGACTGTCATCTAATGAGTTTTTTTGTTGGTTAGGGGCTATAAATATCTTAGTTTAGCCGAATTGGTGATGGCTACTGGTGTTGGTGGACAAATAAAAGATGGTGGATTATGCTAATGTGTTTTTAGGTAATAGATGTACATCTTTACATATTGTGTCTTCCCTGTAAAACATTTTAAAAATCGGAAATGTTGACTGGATTCATAAGATCTGTGTCTTTCATTAGCTGTATTGGACTTTAATGTCTGAAAGTTAAATATTTTAAAAAAATATTTTTTTTGAATTTCGCGGCACTGGTTTTTCAGTGGGGGGGGGGGGGGGGGTGCCGCTAGCGCCACGCTGATCCTAGACAGGTTAAGGGCTTGTAAGTAAGCATTTCACTGTAAGGTCTACACCTGTTGTATTCAGCGCATGTGACAAATACAATTTGTTTTTATTTATTTCAGGACGACACTCTTTTTTTTACTGACATATCTTAGTTTTATCTCCCGGGAAGGCATTTATACACACAATCAACCCATTAAGACCATGTGCGTTCCAAATGGCACCCTATTCCCTATATAATGCACTAGGCTAGTTTTGACCAAAGCCCTAGTAAAAATATGTGCACTTCAAAGGAAATAGGGTGTCAGTTGTGACACATTCCAGGTTAGATTGGAAGGAAACCAAGACCTCAGAGCAGGTGCAGAGTGTAAGGAGAGAGTGAGAGAAAGAGAGAGAGAGAGAAAAAAAACACGAGAAAACAAAAAGATAATTACTTGACACATGACACAAAAAAACTGAGCAAACTAGAATGCTATTTGGCCCTAAACAGAGAGTACACAGTGGCAGATTACCTGACCACTGTGACAGACCCCAAAATTAAGGAAAGCTTTGACTATGTAACGACTCAGTGAGCATAGCCTTGGTATTGAGAGAGGCCGCCGTAGGCAGACCTGACTCTGAAGAGGAGACAGGCTATATGCACACTGTCCACAAAATGAGGTGGAAACTGAGCTGAACTTCCTAACCTCCTGCCAAATGTATGACCATATTAGAGACACATATTTCCCTCAGATTACACAAACCTACAAAGACTTCGAAAACAAATCCAATTTTGATAAACTGCCATATCTATTGGGTGAAATACCAGTATGCCATCACAGCAGCAAGATTTGTGACCTCATGCCACAAGAAAAGGGCAGTGAAGAACAAACACCATTCTAAATAGAACCCATATTTATGTTAATTTATTTTCTATTTTGTACTTTAACTATTTGCACATCGTGACAACACTGTGTATAGCCATAATATGACACTTGAAATGTCTCTATTCCTTTGGAACTTCTGTGAGTGTAATGTTTACTGTTCATTTTACATTGTTTATTTCACTTTTGTTTATTATCTATTTCACTTGCTTTGGCACTGTAAACACATGTTTCCCATGCCAATAAAGCCCTTTGCATTTAATTGGATTAAGAGAGAGAGCACCCAGACTGTTTTCAATGGGAAAGAGACAAAAAAGCCACTGAGAAAAATAACAATACAAAACATCCTCAAAATCTCTCGCATGTCCATGTCTATTTTCTGGCAAAATCCATAGCAAAGAGAATGTTCAGCTTAACCTTTTACGGGGGCAGCCACTTATGACAACATCCAGCTCAAAGTGCAGGGCGCGAAATTCAAAATCTATTTTTTTAATAAACCTATTTCTTTGACGTGACGGTCCACTTCCGGTACTCTGAAGGAAGTGCGATTGACTTCTGTTTTGCCTTGGTAACGAACGGCTAACGTCTCCGGCTCTATTTTTTTTTGATACATGTGACCATATCATCGTAATGTATGTTTTTTCAATATAGTTTAATCAGATTATTGAAACTTTATTCGGGAGTTTTGCCTTGTTCCGTCCTCTGACTGTGTTTACGTTGGAGAAATTTATGCCACTCGGCTAGTGCCAATGCTAATTGAAGAGGGACATTTGCCATTCTGAATCGAAACAATGACTCATCTGGACAGAGGACACGTTCTTCAACATTCTGATGAAAGATCAGCAAAACTAAGACCCCTTTTATGATGTTATTTCATATATCTGTCGTGCATGTGAACTGGCCGTGGGCGCCCAATTATTTCTGTCTATTGTAGCTACGCTAATATAGCGATACATTTTGTTTGCGCTGTAAAACATTTAATAAATCGGAAATATTGTTTGGAATCACAAGATGCCTGTCTTTCAATTGCTGCAGACTATGTATTTTTCAGAAATGTTTTATGATGAGTAATTCGCTATTTGACGTTGGTGTCTGTAAATATTCTGTCTGCTTTCGGTGCAATTTCGGATTGTAGCTGAAATGTAAACTATGGTTTATACATGAAATATGCAAATTTTTCGAACAAAACATATGCTATACAATAAATATGTTATCAGACTGTCATCTGATGAATTTGTTTCTTGGTTAGTGGCTATTTATATCTTTATTTGGTCGAATTTGTGATAGCACCTGATGGAGTAAGAAACTGATGGAGTTAGAAAAAGTTGTGTCGTTTGCTAACGTGGTTAGCTAATAGATTTACATATTTTATCTTCCCTGTAAAACATTTTAAAAATCGGACATGTTGGCTTGATTCACAAGATGTGCACCTTTCATCTAGTGTCTTGGACTTGATAATGTGTGAAAGTTAAATATTTAAAAAAAAATAGATTTTGAATTTCGCGCCCTGCACATTGAGCTGGATGTTGTCATAAGTGTCGGTGTCGGGCTGCCCCCGTAAAAGGTTAAGGAGAAGTTGATCTAAAATTCCATGCATACACTTGTATCTTTTATCAATGTTTATTATGAGTATTTATGTAAATTGATGTGGCTCTCTGCAAAATCACCGGATGTGTTGGAAGCAAAACATTACTGAACATAACACGCCAATGTAAACTGAGATTTTTTGAAATAAATATGAACTTTATCGAACAAAACATACACGAATTGTGTAAAATGAGTGTCATCTGATGAAGATCATCAAAGGTTAGTGATTCATTTTATCTCTTTCTAATTTTTGTGACTCCTCTCTTTGGCTGGAAAAATGGCTGTGTTTTTCTGTGACTAGGTGCTGACCTAACATAATCGCATGGTCTGCTTTTGTCGTAAAGCCTTTTTGAAATCGGACACAACAAGTTAACAACAAGTTAATCCCACCACACAAATGGTGTATAATACCTGTATGTTTGAGGAATTTTAATTATGAGATTTCTGTTGTTTGAATTTGGCGCCCTGCACTTTCACTGGCTGTTGTCATATCGATCCCGTTACCGGGATTTGAGCCGTAAGAAGTTTTAAAACGTAAATAATCTATAAAATGTATGGCGGAATACACTGTGTTCAATAGAGGATAAAATTAAAGTGGAGTGAGCTTCAGTTCGCTCGCCCCAAACAAAACAGTACACTAGACTCGACACCCAGAAAGGAGAGGGCTACTTCTTCATTACTCAAAATAAAAACATCAACCAATTTCTAAAAACTGTTGACATCTAGTGGAAGCCAAACTGACTTAGTATAGTGTGGCCTGTGATAGAGAGAGTGTGTGGCCTGAGAGAGAGAGAGAGAGAGAGAGAGAGAGAGAGAGAGAGAGAGAGAGTGAGAGAGAGGTGCAACACTATCAGGAGGGCATCTTACCCTGGCTATTTTGTAAACAGCAAGAACAATATGTTGTCTGCAGGCAGGCGTCCCATAGTATGTTTTCAGCAGGTGTCTCATAGGCAACCGGGATGAAATATTCTTTTTTCCTAATTACTCAGCGATGGATAGAGCTAGAGACACCATATTGTATGGTAAGCAACTTATACATGTCCTCTACTATTAACAATAAGTTAGTTTGTTGAAATTAAATAGACCAAAAACAGAATTACCGCAATGTTATTTTTGTACCTGTTGGAGTAACACAATATCTCCATGTTTCTGGCCTGTAATGCTCATTACTTTCAACAAATGTACTATCAGTCATAATTTCATGCGTGTCAATTTAAATAATTCATGCTATAGGTTCTACATTTATGAAAATGAACCATGCGTTAAATTCGATATTTCGCGCAACCACAATATTGTTCCTTATAATATTAATCAGAGTAAAATGGATCACATAATAGCTATATTAACCATCCTTTGCTCATCTCACTTTAATGAGAATGTAGTAAGAGATGTTTTTCACCATTTACAATGGCTATTCATGGTTAGCCCTACCAATCAAGAGCGCTCCAGCTGTCCTTGTCATGCGCTCTCCTCGTGTCTTGATAGAATAAACATGCTTATAACATTTCCATTGCTTGAAAGGAAATTGACCCCCAGAATCATAAAGATATATATTTTTAATGTCACGACTTCTGCCGAAGTCGGTCCCTCTCCTTGTTCGTGCGGCGTTCGGTGGTCGACGTCACCGGCCTTCTAGCCATCGCCGATCCACTTTTCATTTTCTATTTGTTTTGTCTTTGTCTTACACACCTGGTTTCAATCCCGCAATTACTTGTTCATTATTTAACCCTCTGTTCCCCCATGTTTGTTTGTGAGTGATTGTTTTTATGTAATACGGTCCGTTTATTGTGGGCTCGCTTATTTTGTATTGTATTTGTCTATTTCGAGTAAAATACGTTTATTTACTCATATCTGCTGTCCTGCGCCTGACCCCTCTACACCAGCTACACACAGACCACATTACAGAATCACTCACCCGAAGAATGGAGTCAGCAGGAGCAGACGCCCTCCCTACAGAGATAGAGGAGCGGCACACAACCATATTGCAACATCTGGGCACCGCCATGGATCGCATGCTGCAGAAGATGGATCATTGGGAGAGAGGAGCAGGTAGTCCAGCGCCTCCACCACCCCTCCTTCACCTGGTTCCAGCGGGATTCGGCTCGCACTCCCGAGGGAGTATGATGGGACGGCTGCCGGATGCCAGAGGTTCCTACTCCAGCTTGAGCTCTACCTGGCGACCGTCCACCCGGCTCCTTCGGGACGTGAGAGCGTGTCCGCCCTCGTCTCCTGCCTCTCAGGCAAAGCCCTGGAGAGGGCCAATGCCGTATGGAGTGAGGGAGACACGGCGTTGGACCAATATGCAGAGTTCACCCGCCACTTTCGGGCAGTTTTCGACCACCCGCCTGAGGGTCGAGCGGAGGGTGAACGACTGTTCCACCTAAGGCAGGGGACGAGGAGCGCGCAGGATTTTGCATTGGACTTCCGGACCCTGGCCGCCAGCGCGGGATGGAACGACAGGGCCCTGATCGATCACTACCGGTGCAGTCTGCGTGAGGACGTCCGTCGGGAGTTGGCCTGCCGAGACACCACCATCACATTGGACCAGCTGGTGGACCTGTCCATCCTGCTGGACAACCTGCTGACTGCCCACGGACGTTTGGAACAGGGCCTGTCAGTTCCATCCCCCAGCACCTCCGCTCCGACGCCCATGGAGCTGGGAGGTGCTGCACTTAGGGCGACTGGAGGAGGGGCCATTCCCTGCACCATCTGTGGCCGCAGAGGGCACACTGCTGGTCGGTGCTGGGGGGGTTCCTCAGGGAGTTGAGGTAGCAGGCAGGGCACTATCGTGTCACCCCAGGTGAGTTGGCACCAGGCTCACCCAGAGCCCCCTGTTGCTCACATGTATGTGTTTATTTCATTTCCTGAGTTTACCCCGCATTCCCAGCATAAGGCGCTCGTAGATTCAGGCACAGCTGTGAATTTTATTGACCGTTCATTTGCCCATAATTTAGGGATCCCCCTTGTTCCTGTGGATATGCTCTTCCCTGTGCACACCCTAGATAGTCGTCCATTAGGGTCAGGGCTGATTAGGAAGGCCACTGCTCCACTTGACATGGTTACGCAGGAGGGTCATAAGGAGAGAATCAGTCTCTTCCTTATGGATTCTCCTGCGTTTCTCGTGGTACTGGGCCTACCCTGGTTGGCCTGTGATGACCCCAATATTTCGTGGCAACAGTTTAAAATGATAAACATTCAACATTGGCCATGCTGTCAATGAAGCATTATTTGTGCCGCGTTCAAAACAACTGTTAACTCGGAACTGCGAAAACTTGACTTCAGTGAGTTCAAGAAGGGAAGTCAGTAATAAACAAGCTCTGACTGGGAAAATAAGTTTTGAAAAGTCATCCAACTGGGAATTGTAAATCCAGCCTCTTTCTAAAGCTACGACCTGAAGATCAATGACGTCATCGTGATTCGACCCTGATTTTCCCGAGTTCTCAGTTGTTTGAAAGCACCACACATCCAGCGAATGCCCGACTATGATGACAAAATGTGCCTGTTTTAGAGAAATGTACTCATCGAATATTGTAAGAGCTTTCATTGTCTGCATATATGTCCCATTTATTTATCCTACGGTTCTGACTTGGTGTACAGGGAGAACACTGTAAGAACAGCCCATGTTCTGAATTCTGTCGCTGTACATTTCAAAAGTGCTAAACAAATAGTTATATTGACTACATCCGTCCTAGCTCGCTCATGAATGTCTTAATCGAAATGAAGGTTTGCCTCTTACCTGCTTGTCATCCCCTTATGCCATAATTTGTACATCTCAATTGTCATTAGAAACCACATTTGTTTAAAACTTCTTCTAACTAGGGGGCGCAGTTTTCACTTTTGGTTAAAAAGGCGTAGCCATTTGAAACTGCCTATTTCTCAGCCCCCGAAACTAGAATATGCATATATTAGTCAGATTAGGATAGAAAACACTCTGAAGTTTCCAAAACTGTAAGAATTTTGTCTGTGAGTTAAACATAACTGATATTGCAGGCGAAAACCTGAGAAAAATCCAACCAAGAAGTGGCCATCTTTTTGAGACCTCTCTGTTCCAATGCACTCCTATTGCCCATGTAAATTCATATCAATAAGACTTCTTTTTATATGTCTTCCCTAAGGTGTCAACAGCCTTTAGACATAGTTTCAAGCTTTTATTATGAAGAATGAGCGTGCAAGGACACATTGCGTAAGTGGATAGGTGTGGGCTCTCCGAGTGATTGTTGCGCAAAAGTGGAAGGCAGCCATTGTTTCTCTCGGTCCTAGTGAAAAGCCAACTGTCCCGGTTGATTTATTATTGAATAGATATTTGAAAAACAACCTGAAGTTGGATAAAAAACAACGTTTGACATGTTTATGTGGACATTATGGATATAATTAGGAATTTTTTCCGGCGTTGTCGCGAACGCTTTTTCCGGTGGATTCCTGGGCATGACGCAGCAAACAAACGGAGGTATTTGGATATAAAAAATATCTTTATGGAAGAAAAGGAACATTTGCTGTCTAACTGGGAGTCTCGTGAGTGAAACCATCCGAAGATCATCAAAGGTAAACGATTAATTTGATTGCTTTGCTGATTTTTGTTACCAAGTTACCTGACGCTAGCTGTTCTTATTGTTTTGTCGAGCGATCGATACATTTACACAAATGCAAGAATTGCTTGCGCTGTAAAGCATAATTTCAAAATCTGAGACGACAGATGGATTAACAAAAGGCTAAACTGTGTTTTGCAATATTTCACTTGTGATTTCATGAAATTATATTTTATTAAATACCGTTCGCGCTAGGCTACGCTATGCTACTCAGGGTTTTTGATGACAAATATCCCTGATCCGGGATGGGGAGTCCGCTTCGCTCCACAGGTAGTATCACACTTTCACTTCATTTCATTACAGTACAACGGTTTGATTTGTTTGATCTTAGCTAGCTACATAGCCGTCTTTGTATCAAAGATAATTGTGTAGTTTAGAGCGATTTTCTAGGTTAGCTAGCCAGCTATTTTCGTCCTTTTAACCTAACGTAACGTAATCAACATTGCTAGCTAGCTAGCTACCGAATAGCAGCACTGTAGAATCTACTACATTCAACGGAACGACTTGATTAGTGTAGTGTTAGCTAGTTACACAGTTGTCTCTGCTGTCCTTGTATCTAAGATAACTGTGGAGTCTAGAGTAATTTTCGGTTAGCTAGCCAGCTATTTTCGTCCGCCGCGCTGCCGTTCCCCTACCTAGTCAATACTGCTGGTCAACACCGCTAACACTGCTAACACTGCTAGCTAGCCAACTTCTACCGAATACCAGCACTGTAGAAACTATTACATTACAACGGAACGATTTGATTAGTGTAGTGTTAGCTGGCTAGTGTTAGCTAGCTACATAGTTGTCTTTGCTGTCCTTGTATCTAGGACAATTGTGTAGTTAGACTATTATCTGGCCAGTTACCGAGGTTACCTAGCCAGCTATCGAGGCTACCTGGCCAGCTACACTTCAAACAAAGTCAACAACGCAGCCACTGCTAGCCAGCATACTTCAGCAGGACTGTATCATTTTAATCATTTTAGTCAATAAGATTTTTCCAACGTAAGCTTAACTTTCTGAACATTCGAGACGTGTAGTCCACTTGTCATTCCAATCTCCTTTGCATTAGCGTAGCCTCCTCTGTAGCCTGTCAACTATGTGTCTGTCTATCCCTGTTCTCTCCTCTCTGCACAGACCATACAAAAGCTTCACACCGCGTGGCCGCGGCCACCCTAACCTGGTGGTCCCAGCCCGCACGACCCACGTGGAGTTCCAGGTCTCCGGTAGCCTCTGGAACTGCCGATCTGCGGCCAACAAGGCAGAGTTCATCTCAGCCTATGCTTCCCTCCAGTCCCTCGACTTCTTGGCACTGACGGAAACATGGCTCACCACAGATAACACTGCTACTCCTACTGCTCTCTCTTCGTCTGCCCACGTGTTCTCGCACACCCCGAGAGCTTCTGGGCAGCGGGGCGGTGGCCCCTGGGATCCTCATCTCTCCCAAGTGGTCATTCTCTCTTTCTCCCCTTACCCATCTGTCTATCGCCTCCTTTGAATTCCATGCTGTCACAGTTACCAGCCCTTTCAAGCTTAACATCCTTATCATTTATCGCCCTCCAGGTTCCCTCGGAGAGTTCATCAATGAGCTTGATGCCTTGATAAGCTCCTTTCCTGAGGACGGCTCACCTCTCACAGTTCTGGGTGACTTTAACCTCCCCACGTCTACCTTTGACTCATTTCTCTCTGCCTCCTTCTTTCCACTCCTCTCCTCTTTTGACCTCACCCTCTCACCTTCCCCCCCACTCACAAGGCAGGCAATACGCTTGACCTCATCTTTACTAGATGCTGTTCTTCCACTAACCTCATTGCAACTCCCCTCCAAGTCTCCGACCACTACCTTGTATCCTTTTCCCTCTCGCTCTCATCCAACACTTCCCACACTGCCCCTACTCGGATGGTATCGCGCCGTCCCAACCTTCGCTCTCTCTCCCCCTCTACTCTCTCCTCTTCCATCCTATCATCTCTTCCCTCTGCTCAAATCTTCTCCAACCTATCTCCTGATTCTGCCTCCTCAACCCTCCTCTCCTCCCTTTCTGCATCCTTTGACTCTCTATGTCCCCTATCCTCCAGGCCGGCTCGGTCCTCCCCTCCCGCTCCGTGGCTCGACGACTCATTGCGAGCTCACAGAACAGGGCTCCGGGCAGCCGAGCGGAAATGGAGGAAAACTCGCCTCCCTGCGGACCTGGCATCCTTTCACTCCCTCCTCTCTACATTTTCCTCTTCTGTCTCTGCTGCTAAAGCCACTTTCTACCACTCTAAATTCCAAGCATCTGCCTCTAACCCTAGGAAGCTCTTTGCCACCTTCTCCTCCCTCCTGAATCCTCCTCCCCCTCCCCCCCCCTCCTCCCTCTCTGCAGACGACTTCGTCAACCATTTCGAAAAGAAGGTCGACGACATCCGATCCTCGTTTGCTAAGTCAAACGACACCGCTGGTTCTGCTCACACTGCCCTACCCTGTGCTCTGACCTCTTTCTCCCCTCTCTCTCCAGATGAAATCTTGCGTCTTGTGACGGCCGGCCGCCCAACAACCTGCCCGCTTGACCCTATCCCCTCCTCTCTTCTCCAGACCATTTCCGGAGACCTTCTCCCTTACCTCACCTCGCTCATCAACTCATCCTTGACCGCTGGCTACGTCCCTTCCGTCTTCAAGAGAGCGAGAGTTGCACCCCTTCTGAAAAAACCTACACTCGATCCCTCCGATGTCAACAACTACAGACCAGTATCCCTTCTTTCTTTTCTCTCCAAAACTCTTGAACGTGCCGTCCTTGGCCAACTCTCCTGCTATCTCTCTCAGAATGACCTTCTTGATCCAAATCAGTCAGGTTTCAAGACTAGTCATTCAACTGAGACTGCTCTTCTCTGTATCACGGAGGCGCTCCGCACTGCTAAAGCTAACTCTCTCTCCTCTGCTCTCATCCTTCTAGACCTATCGGCTGCCTTCGATACTGTGAACCATCAGATCCTCCTCTCCACCCTCTCCGAGTTGGGCATCTCCGGCGCGGCCCACGCTTGGATTGCGTCCTACCTGACAGGTCGCTCCTACCAGGTGGCGTGGCGAGAATATGTCTCCTCACCACGCGCTCTCACCACTGGTGTCCCCCAGGGCTCTGTTCTAGGCCCTCTCCTATTCTCGCTATACACCAAGTCACTTGGCTCTGTCATAACCTCACATGGTCTCTCCTATCATTGCTATGCAGACGACACACAATTAATCTTCTCCTTTCCCCCTTCTGATGACCAGGTGGCGAATCGCATCTCTGCATGTCTGGCAGACATATCAGTGTGGATGACGGATCACCACCTCAAGCTGAACCTCGGCAAGACGGAGCTGCTCTTCCTCCCGGGGAAGGACTGCCCGTTCCATGATCTCGCCATCACGGTTGACAACTCCATTGTGTCCTCCTCCCAGAGCGCTAAGAACCTTGGCGTGATCCTGGACAACACCCTGTCGTTCTCAACTAACATCAAGGCGGATGCCCGTTCTTGTAGGTTCATGCTCTACAACATCCGCAGAGTACGACCCTGCCTCACACAGGAAGCGGCGCAGGTCCTAATCCAGGCACTTGTCATCTCCCTTCTGGATTACTGCAACTCGCTGTTGGCTGGGCTCCCTGCCTGTGCCATTAAACCCCTACAACTCATCCAGAACGCCGCAGCCCGTCTGGTGTTCAACCTTCCCAAGTTCTCTCACGTCACCCCGCTCCTCCGCTCTCTCCACTGGCTTCCAGTTGAAGCTCGCATCCGCTACAAGACCATGGTGCTTGCCTACGGAGCTGTGAGAGGAACGGCACCTCAGTACCTTCAGGCTCTGATCAGGCCCTACACCCAAACAAGGGCACTGCGTTCATCCACCTCTGGCCTGCTCGCCTCCCTACCACTGAGGAAGTACAGTCCCCGCTCATCCCAGTCAAAACTGTTCGCTGCTCTGGCACCCCAATGGTGGAACAAACTCCCTCACGACGCCAGGACAGCGGAGTCAATCACCACCTTCCGGAGACACCTGAAACCCCACCTCTTTAAGGAATACCTAGGATAGGATAAAGCAATCCTTCTGACACCCCTCCCCCTTAAAAGATTTAGATGCACTATTGTAAAGTGGCTGTTCCACTGGATGTCATAAGGTGAATGCACCAATTTGTAAGTCGCTCTGGATAAGAGCGTCTGCTAAATGACTTAAATGTAAGCGATATTCACGATATTCCAACGTAATAACATAACAACTCAAGATTTTCTATTGAAATAATAGTGTTAAAATTTATTATTTGAAAAGTTTGTAATTTACACTTTAAAACTTCTTAGGGATCAAATCCCGTTAGCGGGATCGATTTGACAACATCCGGTGAAATGGCAGAGCACCAAATTCAAATTAAATTATTAGAAATATTTAACTTTCATAAAATCACAAGTGCAATACACCAAAATACAGTGTAACTTCTTGTTAATCCAGCTACCATGTCAGATTTCAAAAAAGCTTTACGGCGAAGGCAACCCATGTGATTATCTGAGGACAGCACCCCATCATACAAACACATGAAAATCATATTTCAACCCGCCAGGCGCGACACAAAACTCAGAAATAACGATATAATTCATGCCATACCTTTGAAGATCTTCTTCTGTTGGCACTCCAAAATGTCCCATAAACATCACAAATGGTTCCTTTGTTCGATAAATAACGTTGTAATTTTCCCAAAATTTCCATTTATTTGGCACGTTTGATTCAGAAAAACACCGGTTCCAACTCGCCCAACATGACTACAAATGATCTAATAAATTACCTGTAATCTTGGTCCAAACATTTCAAACAACTTTCCTAATCCAACTTTAGGTATTTTAAACCACTCGAGTGTTGCTTTAGCAGTATGCTTAGGGTCATTGTCTTGCTGGAAGGTGAACCTCTGTCCCAGTCTCAAATCTCTTGAAGACTGAAACAGTTTTCCCTCAAGAATTTCCCTGTATTTAGCGCCATCCATCATTCCTTCAATTCTGACCAGTTTCCCAGTCCCTGCCGATGGAAAAACATACCCACAGCATGATCATGCCACCACCATGCTTCACTGTGGGGACATAGCGTTTTCCTTGATGGCCAAAAGCTCAATTTTTGTCTCATCTGACCAGAGTACCTTCTTCCATATGTTTGGGGAGTCTCACACATGCCTTTTGGCGAACACCAACTGTGTTTGCTTATTTTTTTTTTAAGCAATGGCTTTTTTCTGGACACTCTTCCGTAAAGCCCAGCTCTGTCGAGTGTACGGCTTAAAGTGGTCCTATGGACAGATATTCCAACCTCCACTGTAGAGTTTTGCAGCTCCTTCAGGGTTATCTTTGGTCTCTTTGTTGCCTCTCTGATTAATGCCCTCCTTGCCTGGTCTATGAGTTTTGGTGGGCAGCCCTCTCTTGGCAGGTTTGTTGTGGTGCCATATTCTTTCCATTTTTTAATAATGGATTTAATGGTGCTCCGTGGGATGTTCAAAGTATCACATATTTTTTTATAACCCAACGCTGATCTGTACTTCTCCACAACTTTGTCCCTGACCTGTTCGGAGAGCTCCTATGTCTTCATGGTGCCACTTGCTTAGTGGTGTTGCAGACTATGTGGTCTTTCAGGTATATATATACTGAGATCATGTAATAAATCAGGTGGACTTTATTTAACTAATTATGTGACTTCTGAAGGTAATTGGTTGCACCAGATCTTATTTAGGGCCTTCATAGCAAAGGGGTGAATATATATGCACGCACCACTTTTCTGTTTTTTATAATTTTTTGTAACATTATTTTTTTTTTTTTCACTTCACCAATTTGGACTATTTTGTGTATGTCCATTACATGAAATCCAAATAAAAATCTATTTAAATTAAAGGTTGTAATGCAACTGTCACGATCGTCGTCAGGGTGGAAATGACCGGACCAAGGTGCCGCATGGTGAGCGTACATTTCTTTTAATGTTATAAATGTCGCCAACAAAAGAAGAAATATCAAAAACGACCGTGACGCTGACTAGGGCTATACAGGCCACTAACACAGACAACTACCCACAACTAAGGTGGAAAAACAGGCTGCCTAAGTATGATTCCCAATCAGTGACAACGATAGACAGCTGTCCCTGATTGAGAACCATACCCGGCCAAAACATAGAAACAGAAAACATAGAAATAAAGAAACTAGAATGCCCACCCTAGTCACACCATGGCCTAACCAAAATAGAGAATAAAAGCCTCTCTATGGCCAGGGCGTGACAGCAACAAAATAGGAAATATGCCAAGGGGGTGAATACTTTTGCAAGGTACTGTACTGTTTGATATTTGTTATGATCATGTCATAATTGAGACATTATTATGTAGACCTTATGACATGGTGACCCTGTAGTATAATTTATTTTGTATTAAAATTTGGAATCCAATGTTACATGATGAAAAAAGGATGAGGCAACTGTCAAACAACTATATAATGCTACAGTAAAAATGAACCTAGTTATAGGCAATAGTACAGACAGTCCACTGGCTGGTACAGGCCATGTTAAGCCCCAGCCGATATATAACCTATGGGTTCATGAGTGGCGACAGCTTATCTGTCCCTGTGGATTTAATCAATAGACTGGTACTCTCACTTTCCATGTTTACGTGAACCCTCCGAGGCCTGCTATCGTTTACGCTGGACAGCTATACTTTCCTGCTTGGGGTAAACACACACACACAGGCTGCCCTGCCACGCTGGCCACATCCCGGCTCAAATGAATAGCTGGCATTACGTGGCCGCTTAGTTCATTGTCTGTGGTGAACCAACATATGTAATGACTGAGTGACGGAATATCAATTTGTATTGAATCTGTTTCAATGTGAAAGAAGTCATGAGAGATACTATGAATGACAAAGTTATGAAATACAACCGCTTTCAAATAAATATAGCATTATACTGGCCACTGGTGAACTAGTTAGCTTAGGGCACCAAAAGGTTGCTGGTTAAAAAACCTGAGCTGATAAGGTGAAAAATATCTTCATGTGCACTTGAGCAAGGCACTTAAAACTTCTTTGGGACAGGGGGGCAGTGAGTAGCTTGGATAAAAAGATGCCCAGAGTAAACTGCCTTTTACTCAGTCCTAAAAGCTAGAATATGCATATAATTAGTAGATTTGGATAGAAAACACTCTGACGTTTCTAAAACTGTTTGAATGATGTCTGTGAGTATAACAGAACTCATATGGCAGGCAAAAACCTGAGGAAGAATCCAACCAGGAAGTGGGAAATCTGAGGTTTGTAGTTTTTCAACTCATGGCCTATCGAATACACAGTGTCTATGCGGTCATATTGCACTTCCTAAGGCTTCCACTAGATGTCAACAGTCTTTAGAACCTTGTTTGATGCTTCTACTGTGAAGTGGGGGCGAATGAGAGGGGATTGAGTAAGAGGTCTGCCAGAGAGCCACGAGCTGGCCACGCGCGTGCACGTGATAGTTAGCTTGCGTTCCATTGGAATTCTACAGACAAAGGAATTCTCCGGTTGGAACATTATTGAAGATTTATGTAAAAAACATCCTAAAGATTGATTCTATACATCGTTTGACATGTTTCTACGGACTGTTACGTAACTTTTTGACTTTTGGTCTGCACCTAATGATCGCGCCTCATGAATTTTGATTACTAGGCTAAACGCGCAAACAAAAAGGAGGTATTTGGACATAAATGATGGACATAATCGAACAAAACAAACATTTATTGTGGAACTGGGATTCCTGGGAGTGCATTCTGATGAAGATCATCAAAGGTAAGTGAATATTTATAATGCTATTTATGACTTCTGTTGACTACACAACATGGCGGATATCTGTTTGGGTTGTTTTGGTCTCTGAGCGCTGTACACAGATTATTGTATGGTGTGATTTTTCCGTAAAGTTTTTTTGAAATCTGACACAGCGGTTGCATTAAGGAGAAGTGGAACTAAAATTCAATGTACAACAGTTGTATCTTTTAGCAATGTTTATTATGAGTATTTCTGTAAATTGATGTGGCTCTGCAAAATCACCAGATGTTTTGGAACTACTGAACATCACGCTCCAATGTAAATTTATTTTTGGATATAAATATAAACTTTACCCAACAAAACATACATGTATTGTGTAACATGAAGTCCTATGAGTGTCATCTGATGAAGATCATCAAAGGTTAGTGAATATTTTTATCTCTATTTCTGCTTTTTGTGACTCCTATCTTTGGCTGGAAAAATGGCTGTGTTTTTCTGTGACTATGTACTCACCTAACATAATAACATAATTGGTGTGCTTTCGTCGTAAAGCCTTTTTGAAATCTGACACATTGGCTGGATTCACAACAAGTGTAGCTTTATTTTGCTGTATTGCATGTGTGATTTCATGAAACTTAAATTTTTATAGTCATTTATTTGAATATGGCGCTCTGCATTTTAACTGGATGTTGGCCATGCGGGACGCTAGCGTCCCACATATCCCAGAGAGGTTTTAACCCGAATTTGCTCCAGGGATGCTGTACTACTATGCTTTACCCTGTAAAACAAAACATTTCACTCCACCTATCTAGTGTATGTTACAATTAAACATCTTTATTTAAATGTTACAACAACACATACTGAGTGAGTAACAGAATTTTCAACACAACAATTCTACTGTTTCATGTAATATATTATATCATATATGCCATTTAGCAGACACTTTAATCCAAAGTGACTTACTGTAGTCATGTTTGCATGCCTTTTACATATGGGTGGTCCTGGGAATCTACCCTGGCGTTACAAGTGCCATGCTTTACCAACTGAGCAGGAAGTAGGGAGTACATTTCCACTGCAGGTCTGTTTCTCAGCAGCACAAACTCCAATGACATACTGACAATTAAGCTTTCTGAAAGCCCTGATCCATGTATGGATTTCTCGATCCTGTCCTCTCGCTTTTCTCCACAGTTCTCCTCCCCTGAATCAATTCCATGCAGGGCCTGTATTGTATTAGATAAAGGTGTTTTGATCCAGCAGTCAATGACTGTGTCTCTGTGTCTGCAGTAGGGGCCAGTGCGAGGCTGGGGTGAGACTTGGGGTGACACGGGGGGAGACAGGGAGCAGAGTCACTAATGTGCTTGTTTGTACGAGTGCGCGCGTGTGTGTGTGTGTGGGATGTAGAGGAGCAGAACACGCAGGCTTGGAGGCCATTGATAATACGTCAATTGTAAGTAAGAATTTATTCTTAACTGACTTGCCTAGTTAAATAAAGGTTAAATAAAACATTGATTATCAGGCAGTGTTGAGCCGCTCGCTCTCCCTGCTGTCTGTCTAAAGTCTACACCAATGGTAACGAGGGGACGGTGTGTGTGTGTGTGTGTGTGTGTGTGTGTGTGTGTGTGTGTGTGTGTGTGTGTGTGTGTGTGTGTGTGTGTGTGTGTGTGTGTGTGTGTGTGTGTGTGCAATTGTGTGTGACAAAGGCAAGTCCAGTCCCACCTTAGAACTTTCTATTACTGCTTAACCCAGCCCCAGCTTACTTCTCCACCGTCAGCCTAAGCCCATAGCCTCAGGCTTTTGAGTTTTCCAGCATAACTCAGCTCATCCCCAATTCAAGTGGTGGCTCCCCTGGCCCGATAGTGGTGCCAGCCCTAGCCCCAGCCCCAGCCTCCACAGTGGTCTGATCAATAGAAGACAGGCTCCAGGAACAGCCTGCATCATGACTGGAGCCCTCAATAAATATACATCACATCCAAATGACATTGATTTCTCTTTTACACTTTTCATTTACTTTCATGAAATCTGTCTTCCTATCCTTCTTTCTCCCCCTCTCTCTTTCTCCTCCTTCACTGCTATGTCATGATGGGTGGAAAAGTCCTCTGCATCTCAACGTATTCCCTGTGGGATTGAACTTGTCTCAACCATATGTGAACACTGAAATGTATACTGTTTGTTGCTGGCCAGTATAATAGATAATTTAGTGACAAATTGTTATACAATTTAGGGGGTGATATTCTCACTCTTCTTTGATGGCTTCCATCTGATTCCATTGGGTTGCATTGCTACAGGAGGTAGTAACAATGTGCAGCTAGCTACAGAGTCCTTCCTGCCGCTACCCTCCCACAAAGTCTCAACATGCCATGGCCTTCCCACTTAGTGCACTTCTTTTGACCAGGGCCCATAGGGTACTTTTTGAGACACACCCATCCACAGCACTGAGCTCATCATACTTATCTCACCCATTTAGCTGTAAGAGAGTTTCTAAGCCATCTGATTTACTAAAGCTGTTGAAGTTAGCTGGAAGCACAGCAGCATTTTGGGTTCCCCCACCATAGTGGCAGCTTCTTTACTACAGGTACATGTGTTAATCCAAACCTTCTTCCTGAGTCCTCTCCTAAACTGAACCTATGGGTGATCTGTGTGGGGATTGACTTGTAGCCCTTTACACTCGTACCGGTAAACTAGTTGAAATTGCAGATTTGTGCACTGATAAACGCCTAAATTGGAATGCAGTGGCTGTACAGTAACATGCTATACCTGACGTCTGAGGTTCACAGCTCTGTATGGTTTTTGACTAATAGCCATTCTGAACTTCAGCACCTTGCGCGACAAGAAGTTTCTCCCATCCCTAATTGGGCAACTTTTGCTAATTATTTTATGTCTGAGTGAGGGAAATGCTGTAAATTAAGATTACTCTATGTATTTTGGAAGATGAGATGTTGGATTATGATAAATACCACTTTGACTTCATACAAGAAATCCAAATACCCGTCCAGATGTGTACTTCAAATTTCCATATGATAAAACTCATGTAATATACAGTGTCAATGTTTATGATCACTATGTGTAATGTACAGTTAAAAGATGACATGGCTTCATACCCAAACTCCTTCTGCTACAGTACCGGAGCATAATTGAACAACTGCTCATCTACTGTACTGCAGCATCTGTTACCACAATATGCTCAGAGTCTCACAACGCAACAAAATCTTAAAGATCACAAAAACATAATCTGTCTAAACTGATTGGCCTCCCCACTCCTCAACTCTCCCTTCTGAATGATTGCACTATCACCTGCAAAATTTGCCACATAATCTGACCACCCACTTCACCTTTGCTTTGATCTCCTCCCATTAGGTCGGGGATACCAGACAATTCTGTGGCGCACTGCGCGTTTTGGGAGGAGTTTCATGCAGGGGCTATCACAATATTGAACAATTCCATGTTATTTCTCCCATGCGTGGCGGAGGTGGTGATTCTGATTCTGATACACTGGGTTGTTCTAAACAGAATGAGCCTATGTTTGTCTATTGTGAAGAAAATTTGCTGCGGCACACGCAACTGAATTCACTCATGACTCCTGTCTATATGCACCAAAATAATTAGCTGTTCCCTGAATTGCATTGTGAAAGGCTAGCACTGTAATATCATATTTTATAACTTAGCTAGTCATGTTGGCAATAGAACAAGCTTTCAAATGATGCCCACCTGACTCAGATTGCTATTTTTATGCACCTCTGGGATGCTGGCCTTCTAGGCAGAGTTGCAAAGAAAAAGCCATATCTCAGACTGGCCAATAAAAAGAAAAGATTAAGATGGGAAAAATAACACAAACACTGGACAGAGGAACTTTGCCTAGAAGGCCAGCATCCCGGAGTCGCCTCTTCACTGTTGACATTGAGACTGGTGTTTTGTGGGTACTATTTAATGAAGCTGCCAGTTGAGGACTTGTGAGGCGTCTGTTTCTCAAACTAGACACTCTAATGTACTTGTCCTCTTGTTCAGTTGTGGAGTAGGAGGCACCGGGGCCTCCTACTCCTCTTTCTATTCTGGTTAGAGCCAGTTTGCGCTGATCTGTGAAGGGAGTAGTACAAAGCTTTGTACCAGATCTTCAGTTTCTTGGCAATTTCTCACATGGAATAGCCTTCATTTCTCAAAGCAAGAATAGACTGATGAGTTTCAGAAGAAAGGTCTTTGTTTCTGGCCATTTTGAGCCTGTAATCGAACCCAGAAATGCTGATGCTCCAGATACTCAACTAGTCTAAAGAAGGCCAGTTGTATTGCTTCTTTAATCAGCGCTACAGTTTTCAGCTGTGCTAACATAATTGCAAAAGAGTTTTCGAATTATCAATTAGCCTTTTAAAATAATAAACTTGGATTAGCTAACAAAACATGTAATTGGAAACACAGTGATGGTTGCTGATAATGGACCTCTGTACACCTATGTAGTAGATATTCCATAAAAAATCTGGCTTTTCCAGCTACAATAGAAATTTACAACATTAACAATGTCTACACTGTATTTCTGATCAATTTTATGTTATATTAATGTGCAAAAAATGTGCATTTCTTTCAAAAACAAGGACATTTCTAAGTGACCCCAAGCCTTTGAACATGTAGATGTTCCAAAGGTGTGCATCAGTGGCTTGTAGGCTATTTGTGGAAGTCAGGAGCTGCTGAATGTGTTTATGTTAATTAACGGTCAATTACCGTGAAACCGGCAGTTATTTGCTAGACAATCACCAGCTGACAAAATGTCATGACCGCCACAGCCCTAAGTGCATGTTCACGTGCAATGCAGAGACGGAGAGAGACAGAGATGTGTGTGTGTGTGTGTGTATGTGTGTGTGTGTGTATGTGCCCTGAATATTATAGTACAGTTTCTAACATTTCTTAGACGTATGTCTCAAACTTGGCCATTATAATACACTACATGACCAAAAATGCTTGTCGAACATCTCATTCCAAAATTATGGACATTAATATGGAGTTGGTCTTCCCTTTGCTGCTATACCAGCCTCTACTCTTCTGGGAAGGCTTCCCACTAGATGTTGGAACATTGCTGCGGGGACTTCCTTCCATTCAGCCACAAAAGCATTCATGAGTTTAGGCACTGATGTCGGGCATTTAGGCCTGGCTCGCAGTCGGCGTTTCAATTCATCCCCAAGATATTTGATCCGGTTGAGGTCCAGATCCGGTTGAGGTCCAGACCACTCCAGATGACGCTTGGCATTGTGCATGGTGATCTTAGGCTTGTGTTCTTGTGCTGACTTGTGCTGACGTTACTTCCTGAGGCAGCTCGGAACTCGGTGGTGAGTGTTGCAACCAAGGACAGATGATTTTTATGCACTTCAGCACTCGGCCGTCCCGTTCAGTGAGCTTCTTTTTTTTTTTTACCTTTATTTAACTAGGCAAGTCAATTAAGAACAAATTCTTATTTACAATGACTGTCTACCCCAGCCAGACCCGGACGATGCTGGGCCAATTGTGCGCCACCCTATGGGACTCCCAATCACAGCCAGATGTGATACTGCCTGGAATGGAACCAGGGACTGTAGTGACACCTCTAGCACTCTTGCACTGAGATGCAGTGTCTTAGACCACTGTGCCAATCGGGAGCCCGGGAACATTAGTAGTGATTGTACGTTGTGTATGTCAATAACATATAACTTGCAGTCATTCCTCCATCCTTCTCTCAGAGACGTATTTTCATATGTCCATATCTCTCCCTCTTTCTCTCTCTCTCTCACTCTCTTTTCCCTCCCTCCCCTATGTCAGAGTGTTTGAGGTGATCAAAAGGTTTTCTCTGGGAGAGTTGAATCTAGGGGAATGTCTATCCAGTATGCAATCCAAATGGTACCCTATTTCCTATTTAGTCCACTTAGCCCCTAGGCCTCGTTCAAAAATATGCCCTAAATAGGGAATAGGATCTTTACTGTAGCTACAGTTGAAGTGGGAATTTGACATACACCTTAGCCAAATACATTTAAACTCAGTTTTTGACAATTCCTGACATTTAATCCTAGTAAATATTCCCTGTCTTACGTCAGTTAGGATCACCACTTTATTTTAAGAGTCTGAAATGTCAGAAAAGAAGTGGAGAGAATGATTTATTTCAGCTTTTATTTATTTCATCACATGGTAGGATTGCCTTTAAATTGTTTAACTTGGGTCAAACATTTCGGGTAGCCTTCCACAAGCTTCCCACAATAAATTGGGGGAATTTTGACCCATTCCTCCTGACAGAGCTGGTGTAACCGAGTCAGGTTTGTAGGCCTCCTTGCTCGGACACGCTTTTTCAGTTTTCTATGGATTGAGGTCAGGGCTTTGTGATGGCCACTCCAATACATGGACTTTGATGTCCTTAAGCCATTTTGCCACAACTTTGGAAGTATGCTTGGGGGCATTGTCCATTTGGAAGACCCATTTGCGACCAAGCTTTAACTTCCCTGACTGATGTCTTGAGATGTTGCTTCAATATATCCACATCATTTTCCATCCTCATGAAGCCATCTATTTTGTGAAGTGCACCAGTCCCTCCTGCAGCAAAGCACCCCCACAACATGATGGTGCCACCCCCGCGCTTCACGGTTGGGATGGTGTTCTTCGGCTTGCAAGCCTCCAGTTTTTTCCACCAAACATAACGATGGTCATTATGGCCCAACAGTTCTATTTTTGTTTCATCAGACCAGTGGACATTTCTCCAAAAAGTACGATATTTGTCCCCATGTGCAGTTGCCAACCATAGTCTGGCTTTTTTATGGTGGTTTTGGAGCAGGTGCTTCTTCCTTGCTGAGCGGCCTTTCAGGTTATGTTGATATACATAACCTGAAAGGCACTGAGTTTGAAGGTAGGCCTTGAAATACATCCACAGGTACACCTCCAATTGACTCAAATTATTTCATTTAGCCTATCAGAAGCTTCTAAAGCCATTACATAATTTTCTGCTGTTTAAAGGAACTGTCAATATAGTTGTCTGTAAACTTCTGACCCACTGGAATTGTGATACAGTGAATTATAAGTGAAATAATCTGTCTGTAATCAATTGTTGGAAATTTTACTTGTGTCATGCACAAAGTAGATTTGCCAAAGACTTGCCAAAACTATAGTTTGTTATCAAGAAATTTGTGGAGAGGTTGAAAAACGAGTTTTAATGACTCCAACCTAAGTGTATGTAAACTTCCGACTTTAACTGTATATACAGGGTCAGGCAGATGAGAAGGCCTGTTGTCGCAACTCCAAGTATCCCAACCCAAGTGTAAGGCCTTTGTATTTGTACAAGGCCTTTGTATTTATTTCTCATATGTTTTCTGTAATGATGCTGATTTATAATCACTAGAAAAGGTGCATTTTCTGAAGAAAATGTGTGCTTGCTTCAGCTGACTAAATATAGGTTGGTTTAATAAAGGATTTTCTGTAATTTATCTGCCTTTCTTTGGCCTGATTTTGTACATCAGTAAGCTACAGCAACAAATATCCATCACACAGTCCTGGTTGTTGTTTGTTGGGTTTCCCTCTCATGTTAACCAACCTGTACAACATTAGACCGGTAACCTAAAGATCGCTGGTTTGAATCCCCGAGCCGACTAATTGATCAAATATGTCGATGTGCCCTTGAGCAAGGCACTTAACCCTAATTTCTCCTGTAAGTCGCACAGGATAAGAGTGTCTGGTAAATGATGCAAATGTGATAGGTATGTCATTGGTTTTCCTCTATCAGTCATTGATTGGAAGGGTTACAGGCAGTGCACTGTCCTTTTTACTTGGAGTTCCACAAAAATACCTCTTGTTCAAATCAAATCAAACTTTATTTGTCACATGTGCCGAATACAACAAGTGTAGACCTTACCGTGAAATGCTTACTTACAAGCCCTTCACCAACAGTGCAGATCAAGAAGAGTTAAGAAAATGTTTACCAAGTAAACTAAAGTAAAAAGTAACACAATAAAATAACAATAACGAGGCTATATACAGGGGGTACCGGTACCGAGTCAATGTGCGGGGGTACAGGTTATTCAAGGTAATTTGTACATAGTGGCAGGGGTGAAGTGACTTTTTATCGTCACCTTTTTTCTTAGTTTTTTGTGTGTGGCAAATAATACATACACAGAGGTTTGAGAGGATAAGAGAATGACAACAATTGTGTGAATGGATGAATGAATGTAGAGCGCTGTGGAGGGAGAGCAGAGTGGGTGTCTGTCTCGCTGGTCAGTCTCAGAAAGTTCTGATAAGTCTGGCATGTCTAATACTAATCATCTCTATTTGTAGCTCTAGCCTGTGGGCCTGGAGAACGCCAAGATGGTTGTGGGAAAGAGACAAAGCTGGATGTGGGAAACGTCCCTCTTTTGATACGGAGCCTGAGGATCAGCAGTGTGTTGTGTGTACCAAATGGCACCCTATTCCCTTGACCAGGTCCCAAAAGTAGTGCGGTAAATATGGAATAGGGAGCCATTTGGGATGCATTCCAGTGTGTTATCTCTATCTCTGTGAGGGAAAGTTCAGCCCAGTTTAGACAGAGCCAGTAGCAGACACAGAGAGGAGGTTGTTGTGTTGTGTTGTGTGTGGCTCTGTGGCCATGATCTCATCCCTACGGCAGAACTATTACAGAGATCCTTTAAGGACGGGCCGTTTGATGAATCAGACAGATAAACTGTTCTCGGCATAATCACTGGCACTCATTTCAACTAGCAAACGCAGCCTATTAGATTAGTTAAAAACAAGAGGGAAGGATGAATGCACACAATATCGCTTCTGAAAGCAGGCTTATTTCCTCTCCCTCTTTCCCTCCTTCCACTCCTGTCTTTTTCCACCCTTCCTCTTCTTCTGTTGGCTCCTCGGCTGCCCCGTGTCACATGGTTGAGTGGTCAAGTCAGCACTTTAAGCAGAGCTCAGTGGGAGAGGAGAGGAGTCTGGAGGGGTGGTGGTGCTGGGAGATGAAATCAGTCTAAGTAGGCCAAGCACTTAGAACTGAAGGGAACACAAACACATCTCCCTTCTCCTCACTACTCCACCCCCATATCTCTCTCTCCCTCTTCTCCCCCAAAACACTCTACCCCCACCTTATCTCTCCTTCTCTCACTCAACTCTCACCCCCTCCACCCACACACACCCCTTCACCTCTACTTGTTTGGTCCTTGGCCACAGGGTTTACTGTGTCAACCAGCTCATCTCCCCACTTTCACACAGCATAGAACTCAATCCCACGACCACGCATGTGTGGGTAGCAAATGGCTCACTATTCCCTATATAATGCACTACTTTTGATCAAGGACCGATAGAGTGTCTTTGTGAGTGAATCAATACTAGTCCATGACCTGGGGATGACATGATGGAATGGATAGCTGACGTCCTCTGAACGAATTAATCAAAAACCACTAAATTCCCATCCGGTTAGCTTGCCTAGTTTCACTTTAGTTTCCCCTGTAAAATAGAGCCAACGGAATGGTTCCCAAAAGTGCAAACTATTCATAGGATCATAAGCATTAAATATGCATTTAATTCAGGTCATTATAGTGAAAGAGAATGTGTTCTCAATTACTTACATGGTTGAATAAAGGCTAAATAACATTGTTAATTATCCAAAATACCCAGAAAGTGGCAATAATTCAGTTATTCTGATTATAAAATCAGGTTTAAGTACGGAAGATTAAGACAGACAAAACCCTTCAGTACAGAAACACGTTTAATAAATGTGACACTCAGTACAGTTAACCAGAGGAATCCATCAGCCTAATTCAGTGCATGTCTAAAACACCTGCAGTAGAATTGTTAATTTGCTGAATCAAAGGGACAGGGAGAGGAAGGGGGCTGTGGGTGATAGAAATTGACTGCCACCCTCACCCCCCACCACTACCACCCTCAGGCTCATTAACTCAATTCATAATAGTCCCTTTCTCCCGGCTGGGGGAAGTTGGTGGCTGAGCTCATTAGGCAAAGGCCACATAACTTCTCTCTCTCTCTCTGTCCAAACTTAAAATGGCAGAGGTTTTGTTTTATGTAAGCTCTTCGTTTTCCCACATACTAGTATCGCCATCTCCATCCAAACTCCAGGTGCTTTGATACTTGATTCCTTTCTTTCTGACTTTTATTTCCTTTATCTGTCTTTTTGTTCTTTCTTTCATTTGTCCTTGCTGCCTCAATCTTTTTTCCCCTTGTTCATGCCAGGCGGATCAGCAGCTTGAAGCAGCAACAGTAAATGGGAATAATTGGTTCTATGAAAGCGGCTGGCCCGGCCCTGTCCTGTTCTGTCTAACCAATCTTCTCACACAACAATCGGCATATTGTTCGGGGGTCCCGGTGACACAACAACTCCATTCGGCAAAGCTGTGCCATAATTAGCAAGCAGTTACTGTCATGCATGTCAGATGTTGTTATGTGCTGAATTGAATAAGAACAACAATCTAAGCTTACCCCTCCTCATCCCTGCCTTCTTCTTCCTCCACTAATTCCTCCTAACCTTTTATTTTTCATCTTTTACATTGTATTTTCATGGGGTAAAAGGGTTTGTGCTGCCCAGAGTGAGATTAGGAGAGGGTTAGTGTCCCTCTGCTTTGAAAGATTACAGGCCCATTCCCTCTGCCTGACTGCTTTCTGGTTAATCATCTAATGAGGGTAAGGGAACGTGTCCGTAGAACAGGGTCAGCATGACGTCTTTAGTCCTGGCCTCGCCTGCTCTTCTCTCTCTACCACATTCTACTCCTCTCTCTTTCTCTCTAGCCTCTTGCTATCTTTACCGTGCTCTTTTTCTCTCTCCATCTTTTTTGCTCTGCCTCTCTCTATTTCTCTCTTCCGCTCCTTCTCCTCCCCCTCATTTACCACACCAAGCATTTTGTCTTCTCAGCGAGAGTCCAAACATTGACAGCGTCATGGTTGTTTATGTTGACTACTTGACTTCTTGAGCCATAATCCTCTCTCTCCGGCCTTGTTTACTTGCAAATCTTAATACATGTTCTCCTTTGTAAAATCACACAAAATGATGTTAACAGACACACACATACGCAGACACAGTTCATGAAACTCTTGGCCCTGTAGTCCGTGTTGTTGCCAGTGTTCTGTTTGTTTTCTTTCGAGGCCACATCAAGTATTTCTGGACAGTCAGTGTTGGAACTGGACCGCAAATTAATCCTCAAAACTCTCCCCCAACAATCCTATTAATTTGAGAAGGTATTGGATAATCACCCCACCGTAATAATGCAGTTTGTGCATCACTGAGGACAGTTAATTCATCAGTCATAGGAAGACTTCGAAGAGCTCTATACCTGTATCTCTGTTATTTGTATAAAGGGTTACCCTCCATTATTTGCTATAACATTTGCAGTCTTTCCCCTTGAACCTCTGCTAACAAGATCAAGCATGAACAATGTCCTCTTAGTCACATGAAACGTTCACTTGATACGTTTCTGGTCAAAAGTAGTGCACTAAATAGGAATAGGGTGCCATTTGGGATGCAGCCCTGGACTTTCCTATTGACATTTACTGAAGATGACACGGCACACACGGTGACTTTAATGGCCCTGACACCAGCAGGACGTGAGGACGGTGGAGAGCACATACACGCACGATGCAAACAGCGATGGCACAGATAGGAGTTGTCTCCAAGCCAGTCTGTCTGTCTGTTTGGTTGCACTAAAACATGACTCCATGACCAATGGCATGGGGGAGAGGGGGGAGTGATTGGATACACATACACACACAAAACAACTACACACACACACACACACACACACACACACACACACACACACACACACACACACACACACACACACACACACACACACACACACACACACACACACACACACACACAGACACCACACAATACAATACAATGGAGGGTACTTGACAGACAGGTAGCTCATAAAGAGAGAAACGGGTCATCCAACTGGACTACTTCACAACCTCCTCTGGGAAGTTAAGCACCTGTGTGTCAAGTGGGGTTGCTCATTGTAGGGCCTACAAGCTTAATTCTACAGGGCTTGGTGTAAACTGTGTTGTGAAAATTAGGGCTACTGCTGTATTTAGCCCAAGGGCCTCCCCCACCTCTCTTCTTTCTCTCTGTCTGTGTGTGTGTTGCTCTGTCTCTATGTTTAGCCAAAAGATATTAAACAAAAGCTAAATAAATAATCAGAATGAACAGTAAACATTAAACTCACAAAAGTTTCAAAAGAATAGAGACATATTCTGTGTTTTAATATTGACTATGTACTGTGTTGTAACAATGTGCAAATAGTTGAAGAAAGAAAGGGAAAATAAATTCAAAGATAGGTTGTTTCTGCTCCACTGGTTGCCCTTTTCGTATGGCAACAGATCACAAATATTGCTGCCGTGGTATTTAATCTAATAGATATGGGAGTTTATCAAAATTTGATTTGTTTTCAAAATCTTTGTGGGTCTGTGTAGTCTGAGGGAAATATGTGTCCACACACACACACACACACACACACACACACACACACACACACACACACACACACACACACACACACACACACACACACACACACACACACACACACACACACACACACACACACACACACACACACACACACACACACACACACACACACACACACCTTTGGCAGCATCAACTTCCATTCAACTATTTCAACAAAGACTACTAAACATGTATCTTTTTGATTAGAGGGGGAGGCAATATAGATGTATTCAAGTCTCATTGTACTATAGGGGATAAACACAAGTACCTGTGTGCAAACAAAATACAAAGAAGCTAAATCATAAGCGTATTTTTAGCTAGTCCAGCAATGTTGTCTTCACGAAAACATCTGAAAAAAAACATATGTGTAACATACAAAATAAAAAACATGCTACGCACACTGTACCTATACTGCTTACATGTTTTCCATAAACGCTACACTTACTCCACATTATTCAGTGATGTTGGTTGGACAATAAAGAGGTTTCTAGTTAGCCTGGCTGTGTCTGTCCGGCTGTCTGTTTGCTACTGGTTAACTAGCTGAGTGTGTTTAATAATAAAGGGCCAGACATGTTCACATGCAGCGACATAGCTCACACAGACATGTACACGCACACACGCACACACAAACACACAAACACATACACACACACTTACTCCATTGCAGCTGATTTAACTATCATTTGTAATCCATGACTGGCAGGGCCTTTACTTTACAGCTACAGTTCCCTACTTAATCATGTTTTATAGCCTCTCTGACTCTGTGGCAGTCTGCCGAGCCCTGATGGTAACAGGACTGTCTGGCTGCATGGGGCCAACTAACCAATAATTATACCACGCTGCAAACTTCTGACTGTTTACCCTGCTCCGCTCCCCTCTTCCTGCCTGTAATATCAGATAAAACAAAACTGGAGCGGTATTGGCGTTAGTGGTCTCAAAGAATATGGTTACCCCCTAGCCCTCCATATTCACCTCTCCCATTCACCCCTACACACCCAAGAAGAAGCATACAGCATTGCATGATTAACGTCTGTAAAACGTACACTAGGCCTATGTGACTGGCTTTGGAAACTACGGTGCTACTGCATAAAGATCTTTCCATTATAATGTTCTCTATTCTTACTACCAGTTTTAATAGTGCATGCCTTCAAGCCTCTTGGTTCAAATTTCCACAGGATACAAGTCTAAAGCGGAGACATAATATAGCATTGTGAGCAACAAAAACTGCATGTGAAGTAAGATTGAACTCCATTCCCACACAGTTTGAGGCCACTCACTGGGAGAGTCTTCGCTAGGCTGGTTTATTAAGGCACTGGTTGGAAACAGGTTGGAGAATCTGTCATCAGTACTATCTAAGAGCAGAGAGGTAGAGTGGTAAGTAAAGTATATGAGAAACAAAACAGCAAATACAAAACCTTCTCTCTCTGGGAATTCAGTCAGAATGTGTTCATGGAACAGTGATGCAAAACATTCAGGTGTATCCCAAATGACAGACTATTCCCTTTATAGTGCACTGCTTTTTACCAGGGGCCATAGGGCTTTGGTCAAAAGTAGTGCACTACATAGAGAATAGGGTGCCATTTGGGACATATTGTCAGAGAATTTCACGAAGTATTTTGAAAGTACCAAAAGCAAAGCAAGTTGGCAAACTATAGTCTAAATAGTGTTACAAATAAGGATGTGGAAGTATTTAGTCTAGATTACCTTTTGCATAACCCATGTTGGCTTTCACTGGCTTTCAACCATGACAGAAACGACACTTGAAGAGGTGTCCAAGCACTGAACACTGCTCCAACCCAAACCTATGAACTGAGACTTGAATTGTGGAGAGTCCTTGGATCCCTGAGTCAGACAGAAGATCCTTTTTATGATATGTTTACGTCAGTTAGAGAACGGAACAGGCAGAAATTTTATTCTCTCCTTTCCTTTCTCCTTCCTCCTCCCCCCTTTCACCCTACAATGTGTTGAGTCTGGATCCCCCAGCGTGGGAACATGGAATGCAGAAGGGTGTGTGAGTGTGTGTGTGTCTATGTGTGTGCTGGTGTGCATGCATACGTGCATGCCTGAGTGTGTGTGTATTTGTGTGTGTGTGAGGATGCCAGCCAGCAGCTTAGTGATCCGTCCCACTGTCCTCATCTGTGCTGTCCTCATCTGCAGGAATAACTTTGTCACATCATAAAAAAACACTTGCTAAAATTAATAACCATACTTGGGCTACGAGGCAGTGTGAGAGCAAATACTTTGTTGAGGCATACATCACAAATGATTATACAGTTCACTACTTTTGACCAGACCCTATAGGCCCTGGTTAAAAATACTGCATTATAGGTAGTAGGGAGCCATTTGGGACGAAGACAAAGGTCTGCAGCTACCCTTACTAAACTTTTTTAGCTTTCACCATGTTTCTTGCACTTGGCTCTCGGCTGCCCACAGTAAACCAACTGGAATAAGGCTGTCTTTGTGTAAGCCTTTCTGTATGTATTCTGGGTCTTTAGGACTGGGATTACACCAACGATGTAAGGATGGCACCAACGATGGCACCAATGATGTTAGGATGAAACAGTCAGAGGTCACCAAGCGCAACATAGCTTCAGCGTGTAAATCAGCTAGAAAGATGTGTCAGCATCGAGTAATTGTCTCTGGCCCCCTCCCAGTTAGGGGGAGTGATGAGCTCTACAGCAGAGTCTCACAACTCAATCGCTGGTTGAAAACTGTTTTCTGCCCCTCCCAAAAGATAGAATTTGTAGATAATTGGCCCTCTTTCTGGGACTCACCCACAAACAGGACCAAGCCTGGCCTGCTGAGGAGTGACGGACTCCATCCTAGCTGGAGGGGTGCTCTCATCTTATCTACCAACATGCACAGGGCTCTAACTCCTCTAGCTCCATAATGAAATAGGGTGCAGGCCAGGCAGCAGGCTGTTAGCCAGCCTGCCGCTTAGTGGAGTCTGCCACTAGCATAGTCAGTGTAGTCAGCTCAGCTATCCCCATTAAGACTGTGTCTGTGCCTCGACCTACGTTGGGCAAAACTAAACATGGCGGTGTTCGCCTTAGCAATCTCACTAGGATAAAGACCTCCTCCATTCCTGCCATTATTGAAAGAGATCGTGATACCTCACATCTCAAAATAGGGCTACTTAATGTTAGATCCCTCACTTCAAAGGCAGTTATAGTCAATTAACTAATCACTAATCATAATCTTGATGTGATTGGCCTGACTGAAACATGGCTTAAGCCTGATGAATTTACTGTGTTAACTTCTTGAGGGCAGGGGGCAGCATTTTCACTTTCGGAAAAATAGCATGCCAAAATTCAACTGCTTGCTACTCATCCCCAGAATATAAGATATGCATATTATTAGTAGATTCGGATAGAAAACACTCTGAAGTTTCTAAAATTGTTTGAATCATGTCTGTGAGAATAACAGAACGTATGTAGCAGGCAAAACCCTGAGGACAAACCATTCAGAATTTGTATTTTTTTGATGTGACTGTCTTTTCAATGAGATTTCTTAGAGACACAAGATTTCTAATGGACTTGCTTGCAGTTCCTACCGCTTCCACTGGATGTTACCAGTCCTTGGAAATCTGTTGAGGTTATTCCTTTGTGTAGTGAACAAGTAGGGCTATCGTAAATGAGGGTCACATGAAGTACATTTTTTGAGAGAGTCACGTTACGAAAAAAGTTGCGTCAGTTTGTTTTCTTTTTGTATTGAACACAGATCATCCCGTCTTCAAATTGATCGATTATTAACGTTTTTAAAAAACTAACGTTGTATTACAAAAGTAGTTTGAAATGTTTTGGTAAAGTTTACATGTAACTTTTGATATATTTTGTAGTGACTTGGCGAAAGTTGGAAGCTGTGTTTTTCTGGATGAAACGGTCCAAATAAATTGACATTTTGGATATATATCGACGAAATTAATCGAACAAAAGGACCATTTGTGATGTTTATGGGACATATTGGAGTGCCAACAAAAGAATTTCGTCAAAGGTAAGGCATGATTTATATTTTATTTCTGCGTTTTGTGTAGTGCTTGCAGTGTTGAATTATGCTACTCTCTTTGTTTACTGTTGTGCTATCATCAGATAATAGCATCTTAAAGAATGTGGTGATCGATGGTATCAAAGGCAGCACTAAGGTCTAATATCACGAGGACAGATGCAGAGCCTCGGTCTGACCCCATTTAAAGATAATTTACCACCTTCACAAGTGCAGTCTCAGTGCTATGATGGGGTCTAAAACCAGACTGAAGCATTTCGTATACATTGCTTGTCTTCAGGAAGGAAGTGAGTTGCTGCGCAACAGCTTTTGTCTAAAATTTTTGAGAGGAATGGAAGATTCGATATAGGCCGATAGTTTTTTATATTTTCTGTGTCAAGGTTTGGCTTTTTCAAGAGAGGCTTTATTACTGCAACTTTTAGTGAGTTTGGTACACATCCGGTGGATAGAGAGCCGTTTATTATGTTCAACATAGGAGGGCCAAGCACAGGAAGCAGCTCTCAGTAGTTTAGTTTGAATAGGGTCCAGTATGCAGCTTGAAGGTTTAGAGGCCATGATTATTTTCATCATTGTGTCAAAAGATATAGTACTAAAACACTTAAGTGTCTCTCTTGATCCTAGGTCCTGGCAGAGTTGTGCAGACTCAGGACAGCTGAGTTTTGGAGGTATACGCAGATTTAAAGAAGAGTCCGTAATTTGCTTTCTAATGATCATGATCTTTTCCTCAAAGAAGTTCATGAATGTATTACTGCTGAAGTGAAATCCATCCTCACTTGGGGAATGCTGCTTTTTAGTTAGCTTTGCGACAGTATCAAAAATAATTTTTGGATTGTTCTTATTTTCCTCAATTAAGTTAGAAAAATAGGATGATCGAGCAGCAGTGAGGGCTCTTCGATACTGCACGGTACTGTCTTTCCAAGCTAGTCGGTTCCAGTTTGGTGTGGAGCCATTTCCGTTCCAATTTTTTGGAAGCTTGCTTCAGAGCTCGGGTATTTTCTGTATACCAGGCAGCTAGTTTCTTATGACAAATATTTTTAGTTTTTAGGGGTGCAACTGCATCTAGGGTATTGCGCAATGTTAAATTGAGTTACTCAGTTAGGTGGTTAACTGATTTTTGTCCTCTGACGTCCTTGGGTAGGCAGAAGGAGTCTGGTAGGGCATCAAGGAATCTTTGTGTTGTCTGAGAATTTATAGCACGACTTTTGATGCTCCTTGGTTGGGGTCTGAGCAGATTATTTGTTGCGATTGCAAACGTAATAAAATGGTGGTCCGATAGTCCAGGATTATGAGGAAAAACATTAACCTTTTGTCAATAGGGGGGCGCTATTTTCACTTTGTAAAAAATCGTTCCCAAATTAAACTGCCTCGTACTCAATTCTTGCTCGTACAATATGCATATTATTGTTACTATTGGATAGAAAACACACTCTAGTTTCTAAAACCGTTTGAATTATATCTGTGAGTAATTTTGCAGCAAACTTCCTGACAGGAAGTGGAAAATCTGAAATCGATGGTCTGTTCTAGGGCCTGCCTATAAATGTCCTTGATATTTATTAGAATACATGCACTTCATACGTCTTCCACTAGATGTCGACAGGCAGTGAGAGAAGAAATGGAGTGTATAACTTGATCTGGGGTCGAATAAAAGCTCTTTGTATGACGTGTCACCAGTTTCCTGTTTTCTGGAGAGCGCGTGAAGGGACCTGGTTTTGCCTTCTGATAAGCTGTCGTTATAGACGACTAATATCTCCGGTTTTGATTTTATTTGATACATGTGACAATATCATCGTAAAGTATGTTTTTTCAATATAGTTTTATTAGATTATTGAAATTTATTCGGGACGTTAGACGTGTTGCGTTGTTTGCCTTTGATCAGGAAGGAGAGCTTCGCGCCACTTTGCTAGCTTTCCGTGCTAATTGACTGGAGAAGAGGACATTCTAAATCCAAACAACGATTGTTCTGGACAAAGGACCCCTTGTACAACATTCTGATGGAAGATCGTCAAAAGTAGGACCCATTTTATGATGCTATTTCATATATCTGTCGAACATGTTGTACTAGTAGTTTGCGCCCAGAGTTTGGGCACTCTCTCGCTATAACTAAGCTGGATGTCGTAATGAAGTTATTTTTAGAATTCTAACACGGCGATTGCATTAAGAACTAGTGTATCTATCATTTCCTATACAACATGTATTTTTTAGTAATGTTTATGAATAGTTATTTGGTCAGAATATGTGGGTTTCAGAAAAATATCCGGACGTTGTGGGAAAAAGATGCTACGTTAGCACAATGTATAACCACTGATTTCAGCTCTAAATATGCACATTTTCGAACAAAACATAAGTGTATGTATAACCTGATGTTATAGGACTGTCATCTGATGAAGCTTATCAAGGTTAGTCAAAAATTATATATCTTTTGCTGGTTTGTTACGATCGCTAACTTTTGCTGCCTGGGAATGGCTTGTGTTTCTGGCTATTGTGGTAAGCTAATATAATGCTATATTGTGTTTTCGCTGTAAAACACTTAAGAAATCGGAAATATTGGCTGGAATCACAAGATGCCTGTCTTTCATTTGCTGTACACCATGTATTTTTCAGAAATGTTTTATGATGAGTATTTAGGTATTTGACGTTGGTGTCTGTAATTACTCTGGCTGCTTCGGTCCTATTTGTGACGGTAGCTGTGATGGTAGATGCAATATAAAACTGATTTATACCTCAAATATGCACATTTTTCGAACAAAACATAGATTTATTATATAACATGTTATAAGACTGTTCTCTGATGAAGTTGTTTCTTGGTTAGTTTGGTTGGTTCTTGGTTAGTTAGGTTGGCTTTGTGCATGCTACCTGTGCTGTGAAAAATGTCTGTCCTTTTTTGTATTTGGTGGTGAGCTAACATAAATATATGTGGTGTTTTCGCTGTAAAACATTTTAAAAATCGGACTTGTTGGCTGGATTCATAAGATGTTTATCTTTCATATGCTGTATTGGACTTGTTAATGTGTGAAAGTTAAATATTTCTAAAAAATATATTTGGAATTTCGCGCCCTGCACTTGAAGTGGATGTTGTCATATTGTGCCCGGCTTCGGGCTTGCAGCCCAAAGAAGTTAATTAACCTGTTGAGGATGGGGGCGCTGTTGAGACTATTTATGCTAATTGGGTAATTTTTGAAACGGCTTCCCACAAAATCCTTGATCGTACAATATGCATATTATTATTATTATTGGATAGAAAACAGTCTATAGTTTCTATAGGAGTTGAAATTTTGTCTCTAAGTGGAACAGAGCCCATTCTACAGCAATTTCCCTGACATGGAGTCAGATTTCAGAAATGTTGGCCACTGTTCTGAAGTCAGTTAAAAGGGCACTGTTATTGCTATGACTATACGGACACTTCTTACGTCTTCCCCTGGATGCCTTTACGTGATGACGATTCCAATGGGTTCGATTGCGCGTTCACAGGCACTACAAATGAAAAAACCCTGAGGCTAGCAAGTCTTTTCTTGGTGCGTAACGCGCGTGGAGGACTCCGACCCGCTCCTGTTCCAAGCGTTAGTTTAGCCTGTTATATTTCTCCGGTCATCTTTTCACTCGTTATAGGAGTTAAAAACATCATAAGGTAGTTAATTTAAAGCGTTTTATAGCAATTTATATCCGTTTAGTGCGATTTTGGGACATTTATTTTTGAAACGATGTGAATAACTGGGCACGCTTTTCAGTTCATCCCGAACGCAGTTGGCATTTCCACATGGCAAGAGGACAGCTTTCCACCAAAAGACGATTACTCCCAAGAAAGGATCCTTTGCCCAAGATACTGATGGAAGAACAGCTCAAAGTAGGACATTTTTATTATGATAAATCGTGTTTCTGTCGAAACATTTTAGTGGCTTAGGACGCCATGTTTTTTGACGTAGCTTCGCTTGGCGCAAACTGTATTGAAAAGTAAGGATAAATTAAAAAATGTAATTCCGCAATTGTATTAAGAATTAAATTGTCTATCAATCCCTGTCCACCCTATATTTTTTAGTCACGTTTATGAGTATTTATGTATAAGAGTAGATCACTGTCTAAGTGGCGCAAGGACATTTTCTGACCAGCTGAGTTACATTTCACATTGTCTAACCATGATTTTGGTGGCTAAATATAAACGTTTTCGATCAAACTCTATATGTATTGTGTAATATGATGTTACAGGAGTGTCATCTGAAGAATTCTGAGAAGGTTAGTGAAAAAATTAATATATTTTTGGCGATGTTGACGTTATCGCTCACTTTGGCTAGAATCAATGCTGGGCTGCTATGTGCTATGTGCTATGCTAATATAACGATTTATTGTGTTTTCGCTGTAAGACACTTAGAAAATCTGAAATATTGTCTGTATTCACAGGATCTGTGTCTTTCGATTCGTGTATGCTGTGTATTTTTACGAAATGTTTGATGATTAGTAAGTAGGTAAACACGTTGCTCTAAGTAGTTTTTCTATTCCATTTGTGACGGTGGGTGCAATTGTAACCTATGCCATCTACCTGAAATATGCACTTTTTTCTAACAAAACCTATCCCATACCATAAATATGTTATCAGACTGTCATCTGATGAGTTTTTTTGTTGGTTAGGGGCTATAAATATCTTAGTTTAGCCGAATTGGTGATGGCTACTGGTGTTGGTGGACAAATAAAAGATGGTGGATTATGCTAATGTGTTTTTAGGTAATAGATGTACATCTTTACATATTGTGTCTTCCCTGTAAAACATTTTAAAAATCGGAAATGTTGACTGGATTCACAAGATCTGTGTCTTTCATTAGCTGTATTGGACTTTAATGTGTGAAAGTTAAATATTTAAAAAATATATTTTTTTTGAATTTCGCAGCACTGGTTTTTCAGTGGGGGGGGGGGGTGTGCCGCTAGCGCCACGCTGATCCTAGACAGGTTAAGTTGGGGATGGGGGCGCTGTTTAGACTATTTATGCTAATTTGGCTAATTTTTTAAACGGCTTCCCACAAAATCCTTGATCGTACAATATGCATATTATTATTATTATTGGATAGAAAACAGTCTATAGTTTCTATAGGAGTTGAAATTTTGTCTCTAAGTGGAACAGAGCCCATTCTACAGCAATTTCCCTGACATGGAGTCAGATTTGAGAAATGTTGGCCACTTTTCTGAAGTCAGTTAAAAGGGCACTGTCGTTGCTATGACTATACGGACACTTCTTACGTCTTCCCCTGGATGCCTTTACGTGATGACGATTCCAACGGGCTCGATTGCTCGTTCACAGGCCCTACAAATGAAAAAAACCTTTAGCTAGCAAGTCTTTTCTTGCTGCGTAACGCGCGTGGAAGACACCGACCCTCTCCTGTTCCAAGCGTTAGTTTAGCCTGTTATATTTCTCCGGTCATCTTTTCACTCGTTATAGGAGTTAAAAACATCATAAGGTAGTTAATTTAAAGCGTTTTATAGCAATTTATATCCGTTTAGTGCGATTTTGGGACATTTATTTTTGCAACGATGTGAAAAGTTGGGCATGCTTTTCAGTTCATCCCGAACTCAGTTGACATTTCCACATGGCAAGAGGACAGCTTTCCACCAAAAGACGATTTCTCCCAAGAAAGGATCCTTTGCCCAAGATACTGATGGAAGAACAGCTCAAGGTAGGACATTTTTATTATGATAAATCGTGTTTCTGTCGAAACATTTTAGTGGCTTAGGACGCCATGTTTTTTGACGTAGCTTCGCTTGGCGCAAACTGTATTGAAAAGTAAGGATAAATTAAAAAATGTAATAACGCAATTGTATTAAGAATTAAATTGTCTATCAATCCCTGTCCACCCTATATTTTTTAGTCACGTTTATGAGTATTTATGTATAAGAGTAGATCACTGTCTAAGTGGCGCAAGGACATTTTCTTTACCAGCTTGTCTACATTTCACATTGTCTAACCATGATTTTGGTGGCTAAATATAAACATTTTCGATCAAACTGTATATGCATGTTGTAATGTGATGTTACAGGAGTGTCATCGGAAGAATTCTGAGAAGGTTAGTGAAAAAATTAATATCTTTTGGCGATGTTGACTTTTATCGCTCACTTTGGCTAGAATCAATGCTGGGCTGCTAATTGCTATGTGCTAAGCTAATATAACGATTTATTGTGTTTTCGCTGTAAGACACTTAGAAAATCTGAAATATTGTCTGTATTCACAGGATCTGTGTCTTTCGATTCGTGTATGCTGTGTATTTTTACGAAATGTTTGATGATTAGTAGTTAGGTAAACACGTTGCTCATTGTAATTATTCTAGTCCATTTGTGATGGTGGGTGCAATTGTAAACTATGCCATATACCTGAAATATGCACTTTTTTCTAACAAAACCTATCCCATACCATAAATATGTTATCAGACTGTCATCTAATGAGTTTTTTTGTTGGTTAGGGGCTATAAATATCTTAGTTTAGCCGAATTGGTGATGGCTACTGGTGTTGGTGGACAAATAAAAGATGGTGGATTATGCTAATGTGTTTTTAGGTAATAGATGTACATCTTTACATATTGTGTCTTCCCTGTAAAACATTTTAAAAATCGGAAATGTTGACTGGATTCATAAGATCTGTGTCTTTCATTAGCTGTATTGGACTTTAATGTGTGAAAGTTAAATATTTTAAAAAATATATTTTTTTTGAATTTCGCGGCACTGGTTTTTCAGTGGGGGGGGGGGGGGTGTGCCGCTAGCGCCACGCTGATCCTAGACAGGTTAAAGTACTCCATTCTACACTCTATTTGACTCTCCTGCGCCTGACTTCCTCTGCCACTTATACACACCATTGTGACAGAATCTCTGACCATAAAAAATGAAGTCAGCAGGAGGAGGCACTTTGCGAATGGAGGTTGAGGAACGCGTCCTGGAACACGCGGCGGAGATTGACAGTCTGTGCGCTGCCATGGATCGCATTGTCCAGAGTATGGACCGCTGGGAGAGACAGGGAGCTTGTCCAGTACCTCCACCACCACCTGGAATTCCTTCGAACGTTTTTTATCCTCCGGAACAGAACAAGATCCAGTTATCCCTACCCACGGGATACAATGGAGATACTGCCAGCTGCCAGGGTTTTCTCCTAAAACTGAACTTGTATCTGGCCACGGTCTCTCCAGTACCATCAGACCGTGAGAAAAGCTTCGCCCTCGTCTCCTGCCTTACCGGGAAAGCCCTGGAGTGGGCCAACGCTGTGTGTGGAGAGGATAAGGCGTTGGACCATTTTGAGGAGCTCATCTGCCATTTCCGGAAGGTATTCGACCACCCATCCGAAGGCAGAGCAGCAGGTGAGCTCCTCTATCATCTGAGGCAGGGGAAGAGGAGTGCTCAGGAGTTCGCGTTGTAGTTTAGGACTTTGGCTGCCGGCGCTGGATGGAGCGACAGGGCCCTGATCGACCACTACCGTTGTAGTCTACGCGAGGACGTCCATCGGGAGCTGGCCTGTAGAGACACCATCCTCAACTTCGACCAACTGGTGGATATGTCCATCAGGCTGGACAACATGCTGGCTACTCGGGGACGTCTAGATCGGGGTCTGGTTGTTCCATCCTCCCGCACTCTCTCTCCCGAACCTATGGAATTGGGAGGGATGGTGCGCAGGGAGACCGGAGGGGGTACCCGCTCGAGCACCATCTATGATCGCAGAGATCACACTGCTGATCGGTGCCGGGTTGGTTCCTCTGGGAATAGAGAAGGCAGGCAGGGCACTCTGGCATCACCCCAGGTGAGTAGGCACCATACTCATCCAGAGCCCTCTGCTGCACTTATGTTTGTCTCTGTCACCTTTCCGGATTTTTCCCTGCATTCCCAGTATAAGGCGCTAGTAGATTCAGGCGCGGCTGGGAATTTCATTAATAAAAATTTTGCTCATAGTTTAGGGATTCCTGTTGTTTCTGTGGATATGCCTTTCCCTATTCATGCCTTAGATAGTCGACCAATAGGGTCAGGGTTTATCAGGGAGGTCACCGCACCTTTGTCTATGATAACGCAGGAGGGTCACAAGGAGAAGATTAGTCTTTTCCTTATTGATTCCCCTGCGTATTCTGTGGTGTTAGGCCTACCCTGGTTAACTACTCATAACCCCACTGTTTCTTGGCCACAGAGGGCTCTCACGGGGTGGTCGCGAGAGTGCTCAGGTAGGTGTGTAGGGGTTTCCGTTGGTGCTACTACGGTGGAAAGTCCAGACCAGGTTTCCACCGTGCGCATTCCCTCAGAATATGCCGATTTGGCACTCGCCTTCTGTAAAAAGAAGGCGACTCAATTACCACCCCATCGACAGGGGGATTGTGCGATAGATCTCCTGGTAGACGCTGCATATCCCAGGAGTCATGTGTATCCTCTGTCGCAAGCGGAGACAGTGGCTATGGATAATTATATCTCTGAATCCCTGCGTCAGGGGTTCATTAAGCCATCCATTTCACCCGCCTCTTCGAGTTTCTTTTTTGTGAAGAAGAAGGATGGCGGTTTACGCCCGTGCATTGATTATCGAGACCTTAATAAAATCACGGTAAAATATAGTTACCCGCTACCTTTGATAAATACAGTAATGGAGTCAATGCGCGGGGCCCGCTTCTTCACAAAATTGGATCTCAGGAGTGCGTACAATCTGGTGCGTATTAGGAGGGGTGATGAGTGGAAGACGGCATTTAGCACCACCTCAGGTCATTATGAGTACCTGGTCATGCCATATGGGTTGATGAATGCTCCATCAGTCTTCCAATCGTTTGTAGATGAGATCTTCAGGGACCTGAACGGGCAGGGTGTAGTGGTGTATATCGATGATATTTTGATATACTCTGCTACACGCGCTGAGCATGTGTCCTTGGTGCGCAAGGTGCTTGGTCGCCTGTTGGAGCATGATTTATATGTCAAGGCTGAGAAATGCTTGTTCTTCCAACAATCCATCTCCTTCCTAGGGTATCAGATTTCCACTTCAGGAGTGGAGATGGAGAGCGACCGCATTACAGCCGTGCGTAATTGGCCGACTCCAACCACGGTAAAGGAGGTGCAGCGTTTTTTAGGGTTTGCCAATTACTACCGGAGATTTATCCGGGGTTTTGGTCAGGTTGCAGCTCCCATTACCTCACTGCTAAAGGGGGGACCGGTGCGCTTGCAGTGGTCGGCCGAGGCGAATAGGGCTTTTGGTAAACTGAAGGCTCTGTTTACCTCGGCGCCTGTGTTGGCTCATCCGGATCCCTCTTTGCCATTCATAGTAGAGGTGGACGCATCCGAAGCTGGGATAGGAGCAGTGCTCTCTCAGCGTTCGGGTGTGCCACCGAAGCTTCGCCCCTGTGCTTTCTTTTCGAAGAAGCTCAGCCCGGCGGAGCGTAACTATGATGTGGGGGACCGAGAGCTGTTAGCTGTCGTAAAAGCCTTGAAGGTGTGGAGGCATTGGCTTGAGGGGGCTAATCACCCTTTTCTCATCTGGACTGACCACCGCAATCTGGAGTACATCCGGCAGGCGAAGAGACTAAATACTCGCCAGGCAAGGTGGGCCATGTTTTTCACTCGTTTTGTGTTTACGCTTACTTACAGACCAGGCTCCCAGAACGTCAAGGCAGACGCATTGTCTCGGCTGTATGACACAGAGGAGCGACCCATGGATCCCACTCCCATACTCCCAGAGTCGTGTTTGGTGGCGCCAGTAGTGTGGGAGCTGGACGCGGACATTGAGCGGGCGTCACGTGCAGAGCCCTCTCCTCCTGAGTGTCCAGCTGGTCGTCTGTACGTTCCGTCTGCTGTCCGCGACCGATTGATCTATTGGGCTCACACATCACCCTCCTCTGGTCATCCTGGGATAGGTCGGACGATGCGCTGTCTTGATGGGAGGTACTGGTGGCCCACTTTAGCTAAGGACGTGAGGATTTATGTTTCCTCCTGTTCGGTGTGCGCCCAGTGCAAGGCTCCTAGACACCTGCCTAGAGGTAAGCTTTTACCTTTACCCGTTCCTCAACGGCCGTGGTCGCACCTGTCAGTGGATTTTGTGACTGATCTTCCACCTTCACAGGGTTACACCACGATCCTGGTTGTTGTGGATCGGTTCTCTAAGTCCTGTCGTCTTCTCCCTTTGCCCGGTCTCCCTACGGCCTTACAAACTGCGGAGGCTCTGTTTACACATGTTTTCCGGCATTATGGGGTGCCTGAGGATATAGTGTCTGATCGGGGTCCCCAGTTCACGTCAAGGGTCTGGAAGGCGTTCATGGAACGTCTGGGGATCTCGGTTAGTCTTACCTCAGGTTTTCACCCCGAGAGTAATGGGCAGGTGGAGAGAGTTAACCAGGATGTGGGCAGGTTTCTGCGGTCCTATTGCCAGGACCGGCCAGGGGAGTGGGCGAAGTTCGTGCCCTGGGCAGAGATAGCCCAGAACTCGCTACGTCACTCCTCCACTAACCTTACCCCTTTTCAATGTGTATTAGGGTATCAGCCGGTTCTGGCTCCTTGGCATCAGAGTCAGACCGAAGCTCCTGCGGTGGACAATTGGTTTCGGCACGCTGAGGAAACTTGGGAGGCAGCCCACGTCCACCTTCAGCGTGCCATAAGGCGCCAGAAAATTGGCGCAGACCGTCGCCGCAGTGAGGCCCCGGTGTTCAAACCAGGGGACAGGGTCTGGCTCTCGACCCGAAACCTGCCCCTCCGCCTGCTCTGCCGGAAGCTGTGTCCGCGGTTTGTGGGGCCGTTTAAAGTCCTGAGGAGAGTGAACGAGGTATGTTATAGATTACAACTGCCCATTAATTACCGTATTAACCCCTCGTTCCATGTGTCTCTCCTCAGGCCGGTGGTGGCTGGCCCGCTCCAGGAGGCTGAAGTGCGTGAAGTTCCTCCGCCTCCTCTAGACATCGAGGGGGTCCCGGCGTACGCTATTCGATCCATTTTGGATTCGAGACGTCGGGCGAGGGGCCTTCAGTACCTCGTGGACTGGGAGGGGTACGGGCCGGAGGAGAGATGCTGGGTTCCGGTGGAGGACGTTTTAGATCCTTCCATGTTAAAAGAATTCCACCGCCTCCATCCGGATCGCCCTGCACCTCGCCCTCCGGGTCGTCCCCGAGGCCGGTGTCGACGCACTGCTGGAGCCGCGCGTCAGGGGGGGGGTACTGTCACGACTTCTGCCGAAGTCGTTGCCTCTCCTTGTCCGGGCGGTGTTCGGCGGTCGACTTCACCGGTCTTCTAGCCATCATCGATCCATTTTTCATTTTCCATTGGTTTTGTCTTGTCTTCCCACACACCTGTTGTCAATCCCATTCATTACCTGTTGTGTATTCAACCCTCTGTTTCCCTTCATGTGTTTGTCAGAGATTGTTCGTTGTCAAGTGTTGTGTTGTTTGTGTATAGGTGTGCGATGGGTCTTCGTACCCAGATTTATATTATATTTTTTCCGTGAGTGTTATGGAGCAGATTACTGGGACTTTAATTAAAGTACTCCATTCTACACTCTATTTGACTCTCCTGCGCCTGACTTCCTCTGCCACTTATACACACCATTGTGACACAAATGCTTCTCAAAGATGCCCTCTGTTGGTCAAACTAGCACTAATTTGCATTAACATCTCACGAGTTACCATCCCGGATCTGGGAGCATCCTCATCAGTAAAAAAGCTGACTAGCATAGCCTAGCATAGCGCCACAAGTAAATACTAGCATATAAATATCATGAAATCACAAGTCCAATACAGCAAATGAAAGATACACATCTTGTGAATCCAGCCATCATTTCCGATTTATAAAATGTTTTACAACGAAAACACAATATGTATTTCTATTAGCTAACCACAATTTTTTTACCGCATAGGTAGCTATCACAAAAACCGACCAAATAGAGATATAATTAGTCACAAACCAAGAAACAACTTCATCAGATGACAGTCTTATAACATGTTATACAATAAATCTATGTTTTGTTCGAAAAATTTGCATATTTGAGGTATAAATCATAGTTTTACATTGCAGCTACAATCACAAATAGCACCGAAGCAGCAAGAATAATTACAGAGAGCAACGTGAAATACCTAAATTAATCACTAACCTTGACCAACTTCATCAGATGACAGTCCTATAACATCAGGTAATACAATACACTTATGTTTTGTTTGAAAATGTGCATATTTTGAGCTGAAAACCGTGGTTATACATTGTGAAAATGTAGCAACTTTTTCCCAGAATATCCGGATATATTTCTGACACTCACCTAATCTGACAAAATAACTCATAAACTTTACTAAAAAATACATTTTGGACAGCAAAAGAAAGATACACTAGTTCTTAATGCAATCGGCGTGTTAGATTTTTAAAAATAACTTTACCATAACAAACAGCTTACGTTATAGCGAGACAGCGTTCGCAAAAAGGAAGGAAAATACGACTTAACATTTTCCACAGAAATACTGTCACGATCGTGTGGAGGAGAGACGGACCAAAACGCAGCATGTGGAAAATAAGCCATCTTCTTTTATTATAGACGAAGATAAAACGAAACAAAACACTTACAAACTATCGAAACAACAAACGACCGTGAAGCTATAAACGTAGTGCACACACACAGGCTACAAACGTTCAACATAGACAATTCCCCACAACAAACTAAAGCCTATGGCTACCCTAAATATGGCTCCCAATCAGAGACAACAGAAACCAGCTGTCTCTAATTGGGAACCCATTCAGGCAACCATAGACTTTCCTAGACAACTACACACAACATAGACACAGCTAGACAACTATACTAAACATAAACCCAACTACTCTAAATAAACCCCCTAAACCTTACAATCACCCTGGACACTACAAAACCCACATAAATGCCCATGTCACACCCTGACCTAACTAAAATAATAAAGAAAACAAAGAATACTAAGGCCAGGGCGTGACATAGCCCCCCCCCCCCTTAAGGTGCGAACTCCGGGCGCACCAGCACAAAGTCTAGGGGAGGGTCTGGGTGGGCATCTGACCACGGTGGTGGCTCAGGCTCAGGGCGAGGTCCCCACCCCACCATAGTCAATCCCAGCTTATATCTCCCCCTACAAATGACCACACTCATATTACCCCCACTTAATATTTTGGGTAACATCGATACAAGGGGCAGCACCGGGATAGAGGAATAGCTCAGGACAAAGGGATAGCTCAGGACAGAGGGATAGCTCAGGATAGAGAGGTAGCTCAGGATAGAGAGGTAGCTCAGGATAGAGGGGCAACTCCGGACTGAAAGGCAGCTCCGGACAGAGAGACAGCTCTGGACTGAGGGGCAGTTCTGGATAAATAGCCGCTCTGGGCTGAGGGACAGCTCATGTCTGGCTGACGGCTCTGGACGCTCATGGCTGGCTGACGGCACTGGACACTCATGGCTCACTGACGGCTCTGGCAGATCCTGTCTGGTTGGCGGCTCTGGCAGATCCTGTCTGGTTGGCGGCTCTGGCAGATCCTGTCTGGTTGGCGGCTCTGGCAGATCCTGTCTGGTTGGCGGCTCTGGCAGATCCTGTCTGGTTGGCGGCTCTGGCAGATCCTGACTGACGAATGGCTCTAGCGGCTCATGACTGACTAACGGCTCTGACGGCTCTGTACAGACGGGCGGCTCTACAGGCTCGGGACAGACGGATGGCTCAGACGGCGCTGGGGAGACGGATGGCTCAGACGGCGCTGGGGAGACGGATGGCTCAGATGGCGCTGGGGAGACGGATGGCTCAGACGGTGCTGGGGAGACGGATGGCTCAGATGGCGCTGAGGAGACGGATGGCTCAGACTGATCCTGTCTGGCGGAAGGCTTTAGCGGCTCCTGTCTGGCGGAAGGCTCTAGCGGCTCCTGTTTGGCGGAAGGCTCTGTAGGCTCATGGCAGACGGGCGGCTTTGCAGGCTCATGGCAGACGGGCGGCTTTGAAGGCTCAATACAGACGGGCCGTTCAGTCACCGTTGGGCAGACGGCAGACTCTGGCCGGCTGAGACGCACTGTAGGCCTGGAGCGTGGTGCCGGAACTGGAGGTACCGGGCTAAGGACACGCACCTTCAGGCTAGTGCGGGGAACAACAACAGGGCACACTGAGTTCTCAAAGCGCACTATATGCCTGGTGCGTGGTACCGGACTGAGGGCACGCACCTCAGGACGAGTGCGGGGAGAAATAACAGTGTGTACAGGTCTCAGGAGACGCACAGGTGGCTTAGTGCGTGGTGCCGGAACTGGAGGCACTGGGCTGGAGACACGCACCAAAGGGGGAGTGCGTGGAGGAGGAACAGGGCTCTGAAAACGCACTGGAAGCCTGGTGCGTGGTGTAGGCACTGGTGGTACTAGGCTGGGGCGGGGAGGTGGCGCCGGAAATACCGGACCGTGCAGGCGTACTGGCTCCCTTGAGCACCGAGCCTGCCCAACCTTACCTGGTTGAATGCTCCCCGTCGCCCGACCAGTGCGGGGAGGTGGAATAACCCGCCCCGGGCTATGTAGGCGAACCGGGGACACCATGCGTAAGGCTGGTGCCATGTAAGCCGGCCCAAGGAGACGTACTGGTGGCCAGATATGTAGGGCCGGCTTCATGACATTTGGCTCAATGCCCAATCTAGCCCTACCAGTGCGGGGAGGTGGAATAACCCGCACTGGGCTATGCACCCGTACAGGAGACACCGTGCGCTCTACTGCGTAACACGGCGTCTGCCCGTACTCCCGCTCTCCACGGTTAGCCTGGGAAGTGGGCCCAGGTCTCCTACCTGCCCTTGGCCCACTACCTCTTAGCCCCCCCCAAGAAATTTTTGGGTAGTACTTACGGGCTTTTCAGGCTTCTAGCCACGTCTCCTTGCTGCCTCCTCATATTTCCGCCTCTCTGCCTTCGCTGCCTCCAGCTCAGCTTTGGGGCGGTTATATTCTCCTGGTATTTCTCGGTCCAGAATTTCCTCCCAATTCCAATAGTCCAGTGTAGGTGGGTCCTGTTGTTGTTGCACACGCTGCTTGATCCGATGTTGGTGGGGATTTCTGTCACGATCGTGTGGAGGAGAGACGGACCAAAACGCAGCATGTGGAAAATAAGCCATCTTCTTTTATTATAGACGAAGGCAAAACGAAACAAAACACTTACAAACTATCAAAACAACAAACGACCGTGAAGCTATAAACGTAGTGCACACACACAGGCTACAAACGTTCAACATAGACAATTCCCCACAACAAACTAAAGCCTATGGCTACCCTAAATATGGCTCCCAATCAGAGACAACAGAAACCAGCTGTCTCTAATTGGGAACCCATTCAGGCAACCATAGACTTTCCTAGACAACTACACACAACATAGACACAGCTAGACAACTATACTAAACATAAACCCAACTACTCTAAATAAACCCCCTAAACCTTACAATCACCCTGGACACTACAAAACCCACATAAATACCCATGTCACACCCTGACCTAACTAAAATAATAAAGAAAACAAAGAATACTAAGGCCAGGGCGTGACAAATACGAAATAACATCATAAATGGTTCTTACTTTTGCTGAGCCTCCATCAGAATCTTGTACAAGGAGTCCTTTGTCCAGAATAAATCGTTGTTTGGTTTTAGAATGTCCTCTTCTCCTGTCGAATTAGCAACCTTAGCTAGCCAAGTGGCGCAAAGATGTCCATCTTCACCTAACGCAGAGAACGGAAAACTCCAAAACTCCCGATAAACGTTGAATAATCTGATAAAACTATAATGAAAAAACATACTTTACGATGATATTATCACATGTATCAAATAAAATCAAAGCCGGAGATATTAGGCGTCTATACCGAACGCTTTTCAGAAGCCAATGCTGATGTCCTTCCCGCGCCTTCGAAGACAAAGGAAATAGTGGTCACGTCATTCCAAGAGCTCTTGTTCGACCTCAGATCAAGCTAGACACCCCATTCCACCTCCCACTGACTGTTGACATCTAGTGGAAGGCGTATGAAGTGCATGTATATCCATAGTTTTCAAGCAAATGAATAGGAAGGCCCTGGAACAGAGCCTCGATTTCAGATTTTTCACTTCCTAACAGGAAGTTTGCTGCAAAATGAGTTCTGTTTTACTCACAGATATAATTCAAACGGTTTTAGAAACTTGAGAGTGTTTTCTATCCAATAGTAATAATAATATGCATATTGTACGATCTAGAATAGAGTACGAGGCAGTTTAATTTGGGCACGATTTTTTACAAAGTGAAAACAACGCCCCCATATTGACAATAAGTTAACTGATTTTTGTACTCTGACGTCCTTGGGTAGGCGGATGGAGTATGGAATGGCATCTAGGAATCTTTGGGTTGTCTGAGAATTTAAAGCACGACTTTTGATGATCCTTGGTTGGGGTCTGAGCAGATTATTTGTTGCGATAGCAAACCTAATAAAATGGTGGTCCGATTGTCCAGGATTATGAGGAAAAACATCAAGATCCACAACATTTATTCCACGGGACAAAACTAGCTATGTTGCGCTTGGCGACCTCTGACTGTTTCATCCTAACATCGTTGGTGCAGACGTGGATAAAAATATCCCTATACTCTCTACACTCACCAGTTTTAGCTTTAGCCAGCACCATCTTCAGATTAGCCTTAATGGGGAGAACCTGTTGAAAGTTTCTGTAGGCTGAATGAGTGACACCGGTTGAGCATTCCTACAGCATTTCCTTCCAGAAGCCATGAGAAAGTTGTCTGGCTGCGGGGACTGTGCGAGGGGATTTATACTACTGTTTGTACTTACTGGTGGCACAGACGATGTTTCATCCTTTCCTACACTGAAATTACCCTTGCCTAACGATTGCGTCTGAAGCTGGGCTTGCAGCTCAGCTATCATCGCCGTAAGGCGATCGTTCTCCTGTATAATATGAGTACAGCGACTGCAATTAGAAGGCATCATGTTAATGTTACTACTTTGCTTCGGCTGGTGAAGGTCCTGACGAACCACGTCCAGATAAAGCGTCCGGAGTGAAAAAGTTAAATGAAAAAAAGTTGAGCGAGGGGAAAAACTAAAAATATAAACGGTAATTAAAAAGTAAAAACCGTAAAGTTATCAGGTAGCAAAGTAAGGTTATCAACAAAATGCACAGTAGCACGTAACAACTCTACAAGTTGTGACCGGAAATGACGTGCTGGCCTTCTAGGCAGAGTTCATCTGTCTGAAAGAACAGAGGCAGAACATGACAGCGACGAACAGTCCACCTGGTCGTGCTGCTGATTCTGTTTCTACTGCTTTACCTGTAGCTGTGGAACCATGACCTGTTCACCGGACGGGCTACCTTGTCCCGGACCTACTGTTTTCAACCATCTCTCTCCATCTCCTTCTTTCTCTCTCCCTCCCTCTCTGTCTCCCTCCCTACCGCACTTGTTGTCTCGAACTCTGAATGCTCGGCTATGAAAGGCCAACTGACATTTACTCCTGAGGTGCTGAACTGTTGCACGCTCTACAACCACTGGGATTATTATTTGACCCTGCTAGTCATCTATAAACGTTTGAACATCTGGAATAACGATCTGGCCTTAATGGCCATGTACTCTTATAATCTCCACCCGGTACAGCCAGAAGAGGACTGGCCACCCCTCAGAGCCTGGTTCCACTCTAGGTTTCTTCCTAAATTCCTGCTTTTTGGGAGTTTTTCCTAGCCACATGCTTCTACATCTTGGGTGCCTGCCCTTTTGGGTTTTAGGTTGGGTTACCTAAGGGTTTTGTGACATCTGCTGATGTAAAAAGAGCTTTATAAATACATTTAATTGATTCATTGATTGATTGAGGGAGGGAGGAAGGAAGAGAGAGAGTGTGATAGAGAGAGAGAAAGTGAGAGAGAGAGAGTTGAGGTGAGGAGACAGACAGACAGAAAGACCGTTGGTGTCGTTAGTGGTTAACAGAGTATTACTGTGCCACAGATGCCAGCCAGGTAGGTAAGTACTGTACAGTACAGAGTTCCTCCCAGCTCCATACAATGTGGTGGTATAGCACCCTATTCCCTATACAGTGCACTAATTTTGCCCAGAGGCTACAGGCCATTTGGGATGCAGACTAGATGACTAGATGGGTACAATCCATCATCTCCACACCCAGTAGAGCGACATGAATGGCCTACTATCCACCTCCTTCTCTTCCCCTTTCCCTCCCACACACAGAGGCTGCTAACAAAGGCAGGCCTTTTGTGATTCCATATTTATTTGATAAGTAGCTTTACCTGAGTGACATTTTGTGAGGCGCAGGAAAAATCCACTTCTCAATCTGCCCAGGTCAATTATGGCTGCATTCAAAATGGCACCCTCTTCCCTATATAAAAATGTAGTGGCACCCTCTTCCTTGGAAATAATTAGTGCACTATGTAGGGAATAGGGTGCCATTTGCAGTGAAACCTATGTTACAAGAGGACACCTGTAGGACTGCAAGTGATGGAGGGAAGAGGGGGGTGGGGATGATAATAAGCCTGGTTATTGTGCAATGCTGACGTGGTGCATTGATTGTATTTGATGGAGCTGTGTAATAAACACATAGATGAACTTTGAAACATTGATATTTAGCCTCTAGGGAGAGCTAGAGTATGAGGATTTGAAACTCTGTAAACCCAACTGAACACATGAAATGTAATAATTTTCATATAGACATGAGGTAATATAACAAATAGTTTGAACATCAGTCTTCCAGGATATGCCCAAATTACTCTGTTGCAATAAGATGCAGTATATCAATTCCTCATGCCCTATACATAGTTTTTCTGTTTTGCTTTGTAACTTTTCCCAGTGGAAATGTTTTTCCACAATAAATGCAAGTGGATCATGTTCCTACCACTTACTCTGGTAGCAACTATATTCTACTGACCCACGCTTCTCTTCTCTTCCTAAACTACAACACTAAACTGTAACCTTTTCCCTGAAAATGCCTTCTAGGGTCACGTACCCCTGCTGTCTTTTTTTATTAGGAAAACCTTCACTTCTTTAGAAACCTCATAATATCAAATAATATCTGCCACACAACCCGAGTAGCTCCCTGTGCTTGTCTCCGTTCAAAAATAACAATTTCCTTGTCACAAAGCTTGAGCCAAATCAGTTTGAGTTACGTGATCCACAAGGCCTTCTTGCTTCCTTTTCCAAACACTTGGACCTACATGGGGGTAGGAGGGAGGGAGGGAGGGTGAGAGGGTGAGAGAGCCCAAAGGACTCTGAGTCAAGAAAGCACTTTGTCTCAGAGGAGTACCTTTATACCGTTCTGGAAGGCTTTTGTCAATTCAAATCACAATTTCCTGTTTGAGAAATACGCAACAAGAGAGAGAAAAAAATCTGCCATTTTGGAAAATAATTTATGACCGCACAATGCAATGAAAATTCCTTAAATTAAACATGTTGATGATTCCTACTACAAGAGCTCTATTTTGGAAACCCATCTATCTAGGAAGGTCTTGGCACTTTGGTGACAAATAGTTATTCTAAAGAGTGGAACCTATGGTATGTTCTGATTCTATGCCGAACTGAGACTACATTTTGTTTAGAGTTTACACAGTGTCTTCGGCCCAAATGGCACCCTACTAACTATATACAGATGTAGGATCTTAATTTTAATCTCTCTTTTGTTAATTGTAATCTCTCTTTTGTTGCTGAGAATTTCCATGCACCACAGGAAAAGCAGATAAGCTTTGTGATATACATAAATTCACTGAAAACCCCCACTAACAAATGGTTATATTAACAGTATTGCACTTGTCATGTAGTCTAATTTTGGCCAGCTAATAGCCTAACCACCAATCAAGCAACATGATTAACTACATTTTCAAATCCTGCTTATGCAGGATTAATTTGCTGTGACAATACTGGTCAAATTAAGATCCCATACCTGTAGTGCACTACTTTTGACAAGAGCCCTATTGACTCTGGTCTTTTTAAAATTATATAAGAAAATGTTCATTGTCAATTACTGTAATATAAAGTACAATTTATTCCACAGTGATGACATGCAGTGGTGGCTATAATAACTCATATTGAGAGAGCGTATTGTGGGTAAGAGTTTTGGAGTGAACCGTAACACACTTTAAGACCCAACCCTACTCCTCACTGCCTCTCCCTGCTTCTCACCCTCTCCCTTTCCTCTCCTGTGTGTTCTACCTCGGGGTTAGTCTGATTTATGTTGACTAATTGCCAGTGAGAGCCGGCACCATAGACTGAACGCTCTCTGCTATATCTCAGTCAGCAGCCCACCGCGCCAGTGAAATCACCCTGGCTAACCACCACAGAACACACAACACATTGTTGTGAAAAAAAAAACATTGGCACCCTACTCTCTATGTAATGCACTAGTTTTGACCAGGACCCATTGGGATGCCATTTGGGACTCAAACATACAGACACAGCAATGTTGATCTGGCCCTGCCCTGACGCCCCTGTACAACACTACCACTGACTTATTTGTCCCAAATTACATATTGCTCATTTTACTTTTAAGCAATATTTACACCCCCCCCCCCAAACACTCTCCTCACCCCACAGCCCCATAAAAATAAGAAAAAATGCCTTTCATGAACTAACAATTGCAGTATACTTTTCAATAGCTACTTTATTGAGGCAAAATGTACTTACTATGACTGTGATATGTGGTTGTCCCACTTAGCTATCTTAAGATGAATGCACTAACTGTAAGTCTCTCTGGATAAGAGTATCTGCTTAATGACTAAAATGTAAAAAGGACTCAAGGGTAATGATGGAGATGGTGATTGAGAAAAAGGAGAGGGAAAATAGAAAGAGATTGACTAAGCCTTTTCCTAAGCCTATTTATTTTCAAATAAATAAGTGCATTTCGATTTTTCTACCACCGGATATGTGGGATGTACTGTACATATTATGATTTGTGTGTGCATGCTTTCAGGGCTTGTGTAAAGACATGAGGAAACAATTTCAATTGACACTGAAATTGTTATTTTTTACATAACATGGCTATTAACAAGATATCAAAGAAATACCATATGAACACATAAGGAACATTTATATTATGTTACAAAAACTTAATGACAAAATAATGGTATTGTGGCCATCATGACATGTTTATTTACTCCTATGAAGCAATGATAGACATTACCGGACATCACTGTAGTAGGGGTATACTGTAGAGAGAATGCCTGTAGGGCAGCAGTACGTCAGTCTTTTACTGGACTCTCTCCCCAGTACTGTTAAGAACAAAGCTAGAAATGACTGATGAATCACAATGTCCAGGCATCTCTCCAAGCCTCCTTGGCCATTGAGTGAATCAGCATGAGCACACACCACTGGTTACCACAGCAGGTGTGTGCGTGTGCACGTGCTTGAGTTTGCACGACTGGGATGCATGGAGACAAAGATGGATGGATGAATATTCTCCCAAAACACAAAGGAGCTAACATTACTGTGCCAACTTCAATCAATGCTCTTGACTCATTCACTTCCATTAGCCTCCTGGTTCACCACAGGCCCACAGGAAAACAGCAACTGTGAAAAAGAAAAGCTATCGGTTTTATGATGGAAATGTTTTTTTTTACTGCAGATAACACTTTTTTCTATGTTTGGCATTGTGTAAAGAGCTTCCTGATGAAGCTGCTATGTGGCTGTAGTCCTAAAGAGCATGTAAGGTAACACTGGTAACTTTCACGAATAAGCTTTAGAAAGCCATTAATAAACTATGAATAAATAAATATTAATTTACTTGTTATTCATGATATTTTAAGTTATAAGTGTTATCTCATTTAGTGGTTTTGCAACCTCATTGATAGAGACTGGCTCTGGGCATATCACCATATCATACCACCTTCTTGCCACGCCATGCCATGCCACCGACTCCATCACCGACTGTGCCCTCGGAGGAATGTGTATGTGCAGGGAAGGAGATGTTGCTGCTTGTTTTCTCAATCTCAGTCACTGGTTGTGTGTGTGTGTGTGTGTGTGTGTGTGTGTGTGTGTGTGTGTGTGTGTGTGTGTGTGTGTGTGTGTGTGTGTGTGTGTGTGGGCACGTGTGTGTGTGTGTGTGGGCACGTGTGGGCACGTGTGTGCACGTGTGTGTGCATGTATCTTCTCCTAGCCTCCCCTCCAACGCATATGCTAAATATTATCCTACTCCCTTTACACAGTAAAACAAAGCAACATCCCAGCTCTCTAGTCTCCCTAGACCTAGGAATGACAGGACAAGCAATTTTCAAATTTTACAAATTGGTTGGGTGCTGTGTTCTTAGACCTACTGTGGCAAATTAATGTTCATCTCTCTCTGGTCTAATGAGGTATGAACTAATGTCCCCCAGAAATTCCCTGGCTCTACAGAGTCTTCAGTCTGTGTTCCAAATGACACCTTATTAATTTACAGTAATTTACAGGCAGCTCAGTGGCAAGTCAAATTCTGTATTTAATATTACAGTACACCTACGGTAATATAAATACAGTATCAAAGCAAGTACTGTGTAATGACAGAAAGTACAATAGCGTAAAATGTACTGTGTTATACTGTTGAAAAGTGAATGCTACCGTAATCGGAATAAATGAGGGGAGGGGTTTGTATTTCAATATTTTACCTTAATTACAAGGGATTGGTGCAAGCAGGTTGTCTGCTAGGAAAAGAGTTTACACATTACAGCATATGAATGAATATTTATAACATATCACTTGTACTTTCAGAGGCCTTAAAACTTTTTGTCAATAGGGGGGCGCTGTTTTCACTTTGGAAAAAATCGTGCCCAAATGAAACGGCCTCGTACTCTTTTCTAGATCATACAATATGCATATTATTATTAGTATTGGATAGAACACACTCAGAAGTTTCTAAAACTGTTTGAATTATATCTGTGAGTAAAACAGAACTCATTTTGCAGCAAACTTCCATACAGGAAGTGAAAAATGTGAAAACGAGGCTCTGTTTCAGGGCCTGCCTATTCAACTGGCTTTTATTTATCGATATGCATGCACTTCATACGCCTTCCACTAGATGTCAACAGGCAGTGGAATGTGGAAAAAAAAATGACCAAAAGGACATCGCAAAATGCTCAACCATTTGAAGGGATCTACACAGTCCACGCAATGGATCCAACGGAAGTTTGTTTGCATAGTTCTCTATGTAGTTCTACGTACTTTTGTGCAGCTGATTTTTTTTTTACGCAAATCAAACAGAGCTTCGTATCTAAGACAGCCCTCCGCACCTCTCTAATTCAGAGGGGTTGGTTTAAATGCAGAGGACACATTTCAGTTGAATGCATTCAGTTGTACAATTGACTAGGTGTCCCCCTTTCTCATTCCCATAGACTGTGAAATCACTGTGGACTGCAATTTAGGTTTAAGAGTAGCTGCCACTCAAATCTGTCCGCTATGCATATACATTTGATAGGGCATTATAACCACATTGGAGTTAAATTGGTGCAGCATTCTCACTCACGGATGAAACTAATATAGCCTCTTACAAGGCACGCCTCAAAATATGTTAATGCACCAGAAACAACAATACCATGTACCCACTAGTGGTCAAAAGGTTTTTGGCGATAAAAAGAAATAGTATGGTACTGTATTTTGTGGGGCGGAATTACAGTACCATTTGAAATACAGCAATTTTCCCAAAATGCACCTTTACTTACAGTATGCTGCAGTCATTTTATTTTTATTTTTTTACTGTTGATAATATCTAAAATTACAGTTTTCTGTTACAGTGTATATAGCGCACTGCTTTTGACCAGAGACCATTGGTCCCTGATCAAAAGCAATGCGCAATGTATGCAATTGGGAGCCATTTGGGACACATGCTGAACTCTTTAGTTGTCATCCCGGTTCCCACCACATGGGCCTCACCACTGTGGCCCGGTGGGTTGGCACCAGCCCTGCCTTAGCATCCTCACAGGGGGGTGGGAAGGAAGGAGGGAGGAGGGAGGTAATAAACTGAATCAGCGCAGGTGTCACGTTCCTGACCTGTTTTCTGTTGTTTTTGTATGTGTTTAGTTGGTCAGGGCGGGAATTGGGGTGGGTAGTCTATGTTATGTGTTTCTATGTTGGGTTAATGTGTTGCCTGATATGGTTCTCAATTAGAGGCAGGTGTTTGACGTTTCCTCTGATTGAGAACCATATTAAGGTAGGCTGTTCTCACTGTTTGTTTGTGGGTGATTGTTCCTGTGTCTGTGTATTCCACACGGGACTGTTTCGTTTGTTTGTTCGTTTGGCTAGTTTTTCCTGTTTGTGCGTTCTTCGTGTCTATTGTAAGTTCGTAAGTTCAGGTCTGTCTACGTCGTTTTGTTGTTTTGTATTTTCCTAGTGTTCTGTCAGTGTTTCATCTTGTTAAATAAATTCAGTATGTCATCATACCTCGCTGCGTATTGGTCCTCAGATCCTTCTCGCCTCTCCTCGTCTGAGGAGGAGGACGACTTAGACGAACGTTACAGAATCACCCACCAACAAAGGATCAAGCAGCGGGGTAACGGGCAGCAGCAGCAGCGGGACCAGGAGAAATGGACATGGGAGGACGAGCTGGACGGAAAAGGACCCTGGGCAGAGCCAGAGGAGTATCGCCGCCCCAAAGCAGAGCTGGAGGCAGCAAAAGCAGAGAGGCGGCGTTTCGAGGAGCTAGCTCGGTAGCAGGAGACGGATCTGGGTTACACCACTTGGGAGGAAATAGACAGGTGGTCGGTTGACCCAGGGAGAGTACCGGAGCCCGCCTGGGATGCGATGGAACAATGTGCAGAGGGATACCGGCGAATGAGGTTAGCACGACGACGCGGTAAGAAGCCCGCGAAGAAACCCAAAAAATGTATTCGGGGGGGGGGGGGGTGGCGGGGGGCTAAAGGGTAGTGTGGCGAAGGCAGGTAGGAAACCTGCGCCCACTTCCCATGCTTACCGTGGAGAGCGGGAGTACGGGCAGACACCGTGTTATGCGGAAGAGCGCACGGTGTCTCCTGTACGTGTGCATAGCCCGGTGCGGGTTATTCCACCTCCCCGCACTGGCCGGGCTAGATTGAGCATTGAGCCAAGTGCCATGAAGCCGGCTCTACATATCTGGCCTCCAGTACGTCTCCTTGGGCCGGTGTACATGGCACCAGCTTTACGCATGGTGTCCCCGGTTCGCCTACACAGCCCAGTGCGGGTTATTCCACCTCCCCACACTGGACGGGCTACGGGGAGCATTCAACCAGGTAAGGTTGGGCAGGTTCAGTGCTCAAGGGAGCCAGTACGCCTGCACAGTCCGGTATATCCGGCGCCACCTTCCCGCCCCAGCCCAGTACCATCAGTGTCTACACCACGCACTAGGCTTCCTGTGCGTCTCCAGAGCCCTGTTCCTCCTCCACGCACTCTCCCTGTGGTGCATGTCTCCAGCCCAGTACCTCCAGTTCCGGCACCACGCACCAAGCCTCCTGTGCGTCTCCAGAGCCCTGTACGCACTGTTCCTTCTCCCCGCACTCGCCCTGAGGTGCGTGCCCTCAGCCCGGTACCACCAGTTCCGGTACCACGCATCAGGCCTATAGTGCGCTTTGAGAAACCAGTTGTGCCCTGTTCCTGCTCCCCGCACTAGCCTTGAGGTGCGTGTCTCCAGTCCGGTACCACCAGTTCCGGCACCACGCACCAGGCCTACTGTGCGCCTCAGCAGGTCAGAGTCGGCCGTCTGCCCAGCGCCGCCTGCACTGCTCGTCTGCCCAGCGCCGTCTGAGCTGCCTGCCTGCCCAGCGCCGTCTGAGCCATCTGTCTGCCCAGCGCCATCTGAGCCATCCGTCTGCCCAGCGCCATCTGAGCCATCCGTCTGCCCAGCGCCATCTGAGCCATCCGTCTGCCCAGCGCCATCTGAGCCATCCGTCTGCCCAGCGCCATCTGAGCCATCCGTCTGCCCAGCGCCATCTGAGCCATCCGTCTGCCCAGCGCCATCTGAGCCATCCGTCTGTCCCGAGCCATTAGAGCCGCCCGTCTGTCCCGAGCCGTCAGAGCCGTTCGTCAGTCAGGAGCCGCTAGAGCCGTCCGTCAGTCAGGAGCCGCCAGAGCCGCCAGCCAGTCAGGAGCTGCCAGAGCCGCCAGCCAGTCAGGAGCTGCCAGAGCCGCCAGCCAGTCATGAGCTGCCCTCCAGTCATGAGCTGCACTCCAGTCATGAGCTGCCCTCCAGTCATGAGCTGCCCTCCAGTCATGAGCTGCCCTCCAGTCATGAGCTGTCTTCCAGTCATGAGCTGCCTTCCAGTCATGAGCTGCCCTCCAGTCATGAGCTGCCCTCCAGTCATGAGCTGCCATCCAGTCATGAGCTGCCTTCCAGTCATGAGCTGCCATCCAGTCATGAGCTGCCCTACAGTCATGAGCTGCCCTACAGTCATGAGCTGCCACTCAGTCCGGAGCTGCCACTCAGTCCGGAGCTGCCACTCAGTCCGGAGCTGCCACTCAGTCCGGAGCTGCCTCTCTGTCCGGAGTTGCCCCTCTGTCCTGAGCACCCTCTCTGTCCTGAGCTACCTCTCTGTCCTGAGCTACCTCTCTGTCCTGAGCTACCTCTCTGTCCTGAGCTACCCCTCTGTCCTGAGTTGTCTATATTTAGGAGGGGCCTTGGTGAAGGTTCCTGGACCATGGTCGGGGGCGAGGGTCGCCACTCAAGGGACGCTAAGGAGGGGGACAAAGACAATGGTGGAGTGGTGTCCTCGTCCTGCGTCGGAGCCGCCACCGCGGACAGAGGCCCACCCAGACACTCCCCTTGAGTTTTAGGGGTGCCCCCGGAGTTCGCACCTTGAGGGGGGGGGGGATCTGTCACGTTCCTGACCTGTTTTCTGTTGTTTTTGTATGTGTTTAGTTGGTCAGGGCGGGGCGGGAGTTGGGGTGGGTAGTCTATGTTATGTGTTTCTATGTTGGGTTAATGTGTTGCCTGATATGGTTCTCAATTAGAGGCAGGTGTTTGACTTTTCCTCTGATTGAGAACCATATTAACATAATTATTATTATTTTATTTTTTTGAACTTAAGGTATATGTTTTGTGCATTTGCAATGTGATTTCATACGAAGTCAAAAGTCAAAAGTCAAAAATGCCAAACATTTGGAAAAAACGTATCACCCCCTTAACCTGTCTAGGATGAGGGTGCCGCTAGCGGCACTCCCCCCCCACCCCCACTGAAAAACCAGTGCCGCGAAATTCAAAAAAAATATTTTTTTAAAATATTTAACTTTCACACATTAAAGTCCAATACAGCTAATGAAAGACACAGATCTTGTGAATCCAGACAACATGTCCGATTTTTTTAATGTTTTACAGGGAAGACACAATATGTAAAGATGTACATCTATTACCTAAAAACACATTAGCATAATCCACCATCTTTTATTTGTCCACCAACACCAGTAGCTATCACCAATTCGGCTAAACTAAGATATTTATAGCCCCTAACCAAGAAAAAAACTCATCAGATGACAGTCTGATAACATATTTATGGTATGGGATAGGTTTTGTTAGAAAAAAGTGCATATTTCAGGTAGATGGCATAGGTTACAATTGCACCCACCGTCACAAATGGACTAGAATAACTACATAGAGCAACGTGTTTACCTACTTACTAATCATCAAACATTTCGTAAAAATACACAGCATACACTAATCGAAAGACACAGATCCTGTGAATACAGACAATATTTCAGATTTTCTAAGTGTCTTACAGCGAAAACACAATAAATCGTTATATTAGCATAGCACATAGCACATAGCAGCCCAGCATTGATTCTAGCCAAAGTGAGCGATAAATGTCAACATCGCCAAAATATATTAATTTTTTCACTAACCTTCTCAGAATTCTTCAGATGACACTCCTGTAACATCATATTACACAATCCATATAGAGTTTGATCGAAATGTGCATATTTAGCCACCAAAATCATGGTTAGACAATGTGAAATGTAGCCCAGCTGGTGAGAAAATGTCCGTGCGCCATATTAGACAGTGATCTACTCTTATACATAAATACTCATAAACGTGACTAAAAAATATAGGGTGGACAGGGATTGATAGACAATTTAATTCTTAATTAACCTGTTGGGGATGGGGGCGCTGTTTAGACTATTTATGCTAATTTGGCTAATTTTTTAAACGGCTTCCCACAAAATCCTTGATCGTACAATATGCATATTATTATTATTATTGGATAGAAAACAGTCTATAGTTTCTATAGGAGTTGAAATTTTGTCTCTAAGTGGAACAGAGCCCATTCTACAGCAATTTCCCTGACATGGAGTCAGATTTGAGAAATGTTGGCCACTCTTCTGAAGTCAGTTAAAAGGGCACTGTCATTGCTATGACTACACGGACACTTCTTACGTCTTCCCCTGGATGCCTTTACGTGATGACGATTCCAATGGGGTCGATTGCGCGTTCACAGGCCCCACAAATGAAAAAACCCTGAAGCTAGTCATTCTTTTGGAGCTGCGTCATGAGCCTAGAGGACACCGGCGCGCACCTGTTCCAAGCGTTAGTTTAGCCTGTTATATTTCTCCGGTCATCTTTTCACTCGTTATAGGAGTTAAAAACATCATAAGGTAGTTAATTTAAAGCGTTTTATAGCAATTTATATCCGTTTAGTGCGATTTTGGGACATTTATTTTTGCAACGATGTGAAAAGTTGGGCACGCTTTTCAGTTCATCCCGAACGCAGTTGACATTTCCACATGGCAAGAGGACAGCTTTCCACCAAAAGACGATTTCTCCCAAGAAAGGATCCTTTGACCAAGATACTGATGGAAGAACAGCTCAAGGTAGGACATTTTTATTATGATAAATCGTGTTTCTGTCGAAACATTTTAGTGGCTTAGGACGCCATGTTTTTTGACGTAGCTTCGCTTGGCGCAAACTGTATTGAAAAGTAAGGATAAATTAAAAAATGTAATAACGCAATTGTATTAAGAATTAAATTGTCTATCAATCCCTGTCCACCCTATATTTTTTAGTCACGTTTATGAGTATTTATGTATAAGAGTAGATCACTGTCTAAGTGGCGCAAGGACTTTTTCTTTACCAGCTTGTCTACATTTCACATTGTCTAACCATGATTTTGTTGGCTAAATATAAACATTTTCGATCAAACTGTATATGCATGTTGTAATGTGATGTTACAGGAGTGTCATCGGAAGAATTCTGAGAAGGTTAGTGAAAAAATTAATATCTTTTGGCGATGTTGACTTTTATCGCTCACTTTGGCTAGAATCAATGCTGGGCTGCTAATTGCTATGTGCTAAACTACTATAACGATTTATTGTGTTTTCGCTGTAAGACACTTAGAAAATCTGAAATATTGTCTGTATTCACAGGATCTGTGTCTTTCGATTAGTGTATACTGTGTATTTTTACGAAATGTTTGATGATTAGTAGTTAGGTAAACACGTTGCTCATTGTAATTATTCTAGTCCATTTGTGACGGTGGGTGCAATTGTAAACTATGCCATCTACCTGAAATATGCACTTTTTTCTAACAAAACCTATCCCATACCATAAATATGTTATCAGACTGTCATCTAATGAGTTTTTTTGTTGGTTAGGGGCTATAAATATCTTAGTTTAGCCGAATTGGTGATGGCTACTGGTGTTGGTGGACAAATAAAAGATGGTGGATTATGCTAATGTGTTTTTAGGTAATAGATGTACATCTTTACATATTGTGTCTTCCCTGTAAAACATTTTAAAAATCGGAAATGTTGACTGGATTCACAAGATCTGTGTCTTTCATTAGCTGTATTGGACTTTAATGTGTGAAAGTTAAATATTTTAAAAAAATATTTTTTTTGAATTTCGCGGCACTGGTTTTTCAGTGGGGGGGGGGGGGGGGTGTGCCGCTAGCGCCACGCTGATCCTAGACAGGTTAATACAATCGCGGAATTACATTTTTTAAATGATCCTTACTTTTCAATACAGTTTGCGCCAAGCGAAGCTACGTCAAAAAACATGGCGTCCTAAGCCACTAACATTTTTCGACAGAAACACGATTTATCATAATAAAAATGTCCTACTTTGAGCTGTTCTTCCATCAGTATCTTGGGCAAAGGATCCTTTCTTGGGTCTAATCGTCTTTTGGTGGAAAGCTGTCCTCTTGCCATGTGGAAATGCCAACTGCGTTCGGGATGAACTGGAAGCGTGCCCAGCAATTCACAGCGTTTCAGAAATAAATGTCCCAAAATCGCACTAAACGGATATAAATTGCTATAAAACGCTTTAAATTAACTACCTTAGGATGTTTTTAACTCCCATAACGAGTAGAAACATGACCAGAGTAATATTACTCCCTCCACTAATGCTTGGAACAAGTGCGGGTCGATGTCCTCCAGGCGCATTACGCAGGAAGAAAAGACTTGCTAGCTACAGGGTTTTTTGATTTATAGTGCCTGTGAACGCGCAATCGACCCCATTCAAATCGTCATCACGTAAAGGCATCCAGGGGAAGACGTAAGAAGTGTCCGTACAGTCATAGCAATAAGAGTGCCGTTTTAACTGACTCCAGATCAGGGGCCAAAATTTCTGAAATCTGACTCCATGTCAGGGAAATTGCTGTATAATGGGTTCTGTTCCACTTAGAGACAAAATTTCAACTCCTATAGAAACTATAGACTGTTTTCTATCCAATAATAATAATAATAATATGCATATTGTACGATCAAGAATTTTGTGGGAAGCCGTTTCAAAAATTACACGATTAGCATAAATTGTGACAACAGCGCCCCCATCCCCAACAGGTTAAAAAAGTGCTTTCTGGACCGTTTTTCGAAATTCTTTCGATTTTTAGGTCAATTACACATGTATAAGAACTATATGAAGATACTTTAGTCACATTTTATTATCATAATTTTTTTTGAAATGTTTACTTGTACTTAAGGAAAATGTTTTGTGCATTTGGAATGTGATTTCATAGGAAGTCAAAAGTCAAAAGTCAAAAATGTCAAAAATTTGGAAAAAACGTATCACCCCCTTAAAAAAGTGCTTTCTGGACCGTTTTTCGAAATTCTTTCGATTTTTAGGTCAATTACACATGTATAAGAACTATATGAAGATACTTTAGTCACATTTTATTATCATAATTTTTTTTGAAATGTTTACTTGTACTTAAGGAATATGTTTTGTGCATTTGGAATATGATTTCATAGGAAGTCAAAAGTCAAAAGTCAAAAATGTGAATAAATTAGAAAAAACTTATCAACCCCTTTAAAAAAGTGCTTTTTGGATTTCAAGGTCAAAAATAACATTTTGTTTTTAAAAGGCCAAAATGAAGCATTTAAAACGGTTTTGAAAAATTACGCCTGGTAACCCAAAACATGAAACAGAATATTTTTTGACTTTTTTTGTAAACCTCCTTAAATCACTCAGGCCGGACCCCCATTGACTCGAGAAGAAAAAACAAAACAAAAATTCCAGAAGAAAAAACATAGAATATTTTCTGATTTTTTTTGAAAACCTCCATAAATTACTCAGGCCAGCACACATTGTTTTTTGCCCGTAGTATAGTGCTCCCAGAGCGGGTATGGAAGTCTGGATCGCCCCTAAAAGCATTTAAGGCTCTGTGTGTCTTTAAGCACCATACTTTTTCATTCTATCCTTGCTGTGTGTGTGTGTCTGTGTGTGTGTGTGTGTGAGCTTTTCTTTGACATCTGTTTAGAGAAATGACTGATTTACAGTTCATGAGGGTTACCTAATCACACACTTAAAGTTTTGGAAAGATCTGACTTTTTTAAGCCTTTGAAACAGCACCTATCTCCCCATTTTAAGGCACTTCCGGTTGGCACAGGAAGCTTAGAATCAACACAGGTAGACCTCATAGTGGCTTGATGGATTGTCATTGAAGACAGGTTCATAAGACATTCATAACCCACATAGGGTTTATTTAAAGAATGCACGTTACATTTGCATATGATTCAACAGTGAAAAACATCACATCATATTGCAAACATAACACACAGTGTTACATTTGCAATTTGATGTGTTGAATCATATTGCAAACATAACACAGTGTTACATTTGCAATATGATTTGTTGAATCATATTGCAAACATAACACAGTGTTACATTTGCAATATGATGTGGTGAATCATATTGCAAACATAACACACAGTGTTACATTTGCAATATGATGTGTTGAATCATATTGCAAACATAACACACAGTGTTACATTTGTAATATGATGTGTTGAATCATATTGCAAACAGAACACACACTGTTACATTTGCAATATGATGTGTTGATTCATATTGCAAATGTAACGCGCATTCTTTAAATACTTTAGAAATACAAAATTGAACATCCTGATGACCTCAGGATGGCCGGCCAGTGTTAGTGGTTCCTCTCCATCGCTCGTTGCGTGGAAATTTCATCATGTCGATTTTGCTGATGGTACCCCCGCGTTGAAACATATTGCAATTGTACAAAAGTCAACTAGCAAGTCGGTGTCCATCAGTCAATTGGATGTTGTCAGACACCAAACGGATACCATCTGACACCAAACTCACTTTTTCCAACTCCTTTAGAAGCCAACTATAACATATTTCAGAGCAGGCCCAAAATTCACAGCGCCTTCTCTTTAAACCATAATAAAACAAATAATACGTAGTTATGTTCTAGCTGCGGGTCCAATGTTCACATTATGTTTAGCCCTATCTGAAGCGACCTCGAATCCCAAGTTTCGGCTCGATAGGTCATTCGGTGCCCGAGCAAAACCCTAATTGGTGCTGAAAATCCACTTATTTCATTGCCTTGCTACGGGGTCCTTGAATGAGCAATCAAACAGGCTCATTGGGGTCTGTCTTTATGGGCCGAGCGGGTTTCAATGCACCTAGTCTTGAGACTCTGGGACTTTTCTAAATGTCGTCCGTTTCGTTGAGCTGAAATGAATTGAAAACATAGCAAATACACGAGGCTGTTTATCGGTCCGAGAACCTTCTAGAGCCCCATAAATCACCGTGCACAATCGACCTGAGGTCTAGAACAGGTTTGTAAATTTTCAGAACTCTAGGTCTGACGCTTCTTTAAAAGTTGGAACAAAAGTAACTACTGCAGGCACTGTCTGCCTCTTAGCGCCTCAGTGTGTCCCTCCATCATTTCTGTGTGGGTATGTATTTTTTTTTTTTTTTTTAAATCTGATGGGATGAATGACTGATTTACAGTTCAGGAAGGTTGTCTATTTACATATATGAAGTTTTGGAAAGATTTGACATTTTTAGACCTTTGAAACAGCCCATTTGACACCAATTGTGGCACTTTCGGTTCGCACAGGAAGCTGAAAAAAAACACATATCATCACTGGAGTATGTTGTTACAGAATCCTGAGTTTTAAGTCTGTATGTTAAAAATTGACTGATTTACATAGGGTTGAATGCACTATTTCTCTCAAACTGCATGTTGGGTATGGCAAACACTTTTAGGGTGATTTAACCACTTCCGGTTGCTCCAGGAAGCTTAGAATCGACACAGTTAGACCTCATGGTGGCCTGATGGACTGACATCAAAGACAGGTCCATAAGACAATCATAACCCACATAGGCTTCAGGTTGAATTTAGAGGTGCAGTCAATGTATTCCAATGGGGAGACATTTCATTGTAAACTATTTGATGTAAACACCTTCTTTTAACCTGTTATGGCTGCACGCTGAATATTGAAAAAACTGGAAAATGTGTGCACATTTTCAAACGGCCTCCTAAGAAACTTTTTATTTTCCAATATGCATATATTTACTACTGTTGGATAGATAACAGTCTGTAGTTTCTAAAAAGGTTTGAATTGTTTCTCTAAGTCGAACAGAAATATTTTTACAGCCATTTTCCCAGCCGAATTGAGTTTCCCAAAATGCGATGTGTCTCTTTAAGACCTTCTCTATAAAAGGCCATTTGACTTAGGACCATAGGGACACGTCAGAGGCGTACCTTAGACTGTAATGCGGAAGTGAGAATTGAAAGGGGTCGAATATCTCGTCCCTGGACTGAATAACAGAACTTCTTGTGAGACATGCGCAGTTAAAATAAAAATCCGGGCGCGAAGGATAATTTGATCTCGGCTTCTGGAACAAGGTAGGTAACTTTGAATATGATGCCTGACTACGATATTATTTGCTACATGTCACAAAATCATCCTAAAGGTTGTTTTTTCAATATACTTTAATTATATTATTGCAATTTATTCTGGACTTTAGATGTGAAACGACGGAAGAATTTTTTGAAGAAACGCTTTCTGGCGCAGCAATGCTACCGTGCTAGCTAACCAAAGAGGGGAATCCTTCGTTCTGGAACCCAACTAAAGACTCTACTGGACATTGGACCCCGTTACAACATTCTGATGGAGTACCAAGAAAGATAAGACCCAATTTGGGATGCTTTTTCATATATATGTCGAACTGTTGAATGCTAACGCTGCTAACTATGCTAGGCTAGCGCTTGACTAGAATCAATGCTGCCTTATGCTAGCTTATGATGTTAGCTAATATAACGATATATTGTGTTTTCGCTGTAAAACACTTCAAAAATCGGAAATGTTGTCTGTATTCACAAGATATCTGTCTTTCATTAGTTATCCACCATATGTTTTTCTGAAATGTTTTATGAGGTGTAATTAGTAGCCGACGTTGGTGTATGTATTTTCTCTGGCTACTCCCGGCTGGATTCAGACTCTAGCTATGTGTTAGCATTTTTGGGTAGCATCAATGTAAAACAGATTTATAGCTAAAATATGCACTTTTTATGAACAAAACATAGATTTATTGTGTAACATGTTATATGACTGTCATCTGAGGTCGTTTTTTCTGGGCTCTTTAGGTTGGTTTTAGTTTATTTCGGTTGGTTGTGCATGCTACTTCAATCATAATTCATACTTCATAATCATAATTCATACGTGTCTGTCCACTTTTGTATTTGGTGGTGAGCTAACATAAATATATGTGGTGTTTTCTCTGTAAAACATTTAAAAAATCGGACATGTTGGCTGGATTGACAAGATGTTTATCTTTCAAATGCTGTATTGGACTTGTTAATGTGTAAAAGTTAAATATTTTTAAAAAATAGATTTTGAATTTCGCGCTCTGCAGCTGTTGTCATTTTTGGTCCGAGGTCGGGCTTGCACCCCAAACAGGTTAAGGTCCTCCCGGTCTGTGCAAGCCTAACCCTGACCTTGTGGCATTAACCCTTCACAGTTAACTTCTTCTGGCTGCAAGCCCGACGTCGGTACACTTATGACAACAGCCAGCTCAAGTGCAGGGCGCGAAATTCAAAATATATATATTTTTTAAATATTTAACTTTCACACATTAACCTGTTTGGCGTGCAAGCCCGACGTCGGTACATTTATGACAACAGCCACTTCAAGTGCAGGCCGCGAAATTCAAAAGATATTTTTTTTAAATATTTAACTTTCACACATTAACAAGTCCAATACAGCATATGAAAGGTACACATCTCGTGAATCCAGCCAACATGTCCGATTTTTAAAATGTTTTACAGGGAAGACAAAATATGTAAATCGATTAGCTAACCACATTAGCAAAAGACTCCACTTTTATTACTCCATCAGTTTTTGACTCCATCAGTAGCTATCACAAATTCGGCCAAATAAAGATATAAATAGCCACCACTAACCAAGAAACAACCTCATCAGATGACAGTCTGATAACATATTTATTGTATAGGATATGTTTTTTTCGAAAAATTTGCATATTTCAGGTATAAATCATAGTTTACATTGCAGCTACAATCAGAAATTGCACCGAAAGCAGCCATAATATTTACAGACACCAACGTCAAATACCTAATTACTCATCATAAAACATTTCTGAAAAATACATAGTGTACAGTAAATGAAAGACAGGCATCTTGTGATGCCAGACAATATTTCCGATTTATTAAGTGTTTTACAGCGAAAACAAAATGTAGCGCTATATTAACTTAGCACAATAGCCAGAAACACTTGGGCGCCGGCGACTACGACAGATATATGAAACAACATCATAAAATGTTTCTTACTTTTGCTGATCTTTCATCAGAATGTTGAACAAGGTGTCCTTTGTCCAGATGAGTCGTTGTTTGGATTCAGAATGTTAACTTTCTCTTTCCATTTAGCAAGCGCGCTAGCCGGGTTGAACGGATCTCTCCATGTAAACAAACGGAAGAGAACGGAACACGGCAAAACTCCCGAAAAAGTTTCAATAATCTGATGAAACTATATTGAAAAAACATACTTTACGATGATATGGTGACATGTATCAAATAAAATCAAAGCCGGAGATTGTAGTCGCCTATAACGGCAGCTAAACAAAAGGCAATCCCACTGTCCAGCTCGCGCTCTTCAGAGTACCGAAAATGGGGGACACGTCATTCCAAAATGATGTGTTCCATCTCAGACCAAGATAATCACCTAATTTCTTCTCTCACGGCCTCTTGACACCCAGAGGAAGGTGTATGACGTGCATGTATACTAATAGGTCTTGTGCCCATTTATAGGCAGGAAGAAGAACAGAGTATCGATTTCAGACTTTCCACTTCCTGGTCAGGAAATGTGCTGCAGAATGAGTTCTGTTTCACTCAGAGAAATAATTCAAACGGTTTTAGAAACTAGATAGTGTTTTCTATCCAATAGTATTAATAATATGCATACTGTACGAGCAAGAATTGAGTACGAGGCCGTTTGAAATGGACACCTTTTATCTGGCTACTCAATACTGCCCCTTGCAGCCCAAACAGGTTAACCACCTAACCGAGGAACTCAATTTAACCTTGCGCAATACCCTAGATGCAGTCGCACCCTAAAAACCAAAAACATTTGTCATAAGAAATTAGCTCCCTGGTACAGAGAAAATTCCCGAGCTCTGAAGCAAGGACAAATCAACTGTAAATTTCGGTGTTCTACAAGGTTCCGTTTTGGGACCACTATTGTTTTCACTATATATTTTACCTCTTGGGGATGTCATTCAAAAACACAATGTTAACTTTCACTGCTATGCAGATGACTCACAGCTGGACATTTCAATGAAACATAGTGAAGCCCCCAAATTGCCCTCGCTGGAAGCCTGTGTTTCAGACATAAGGAGGTGGATGCTGCAAATGTTCTACTTTTAAACTTGGACAAAACAGAGATGCTTGTTCTAGGTCCCAAGAAACAAAGAGATCTTCTGTTGAATCTGACAATTGATCTGGATGGTTGTACAGTTGTCTCAGAAGAAACTGTGAAGGACCTCAGTGTTACTCTGGACCCTGATCTCTCTTTTGACGAACATATCAAGACTGTTTCAAGGACAGCTTATTTACATCTACGTAACATTGCAAAAATCTGAAATTTTCTGTCCAAAATTGATGCAGAAAAATGTATCCATGCTTTTGTTACTTCTAGGTTAGAGTACTGCAATGCTCTACTTTCCGGCTACCCGGATAAAGAACTAAATAAAGTTCAGTTCATGCTAAATATGGCTGTTAGAATCCTGACTAGAACCAAATAATTTGATCATATTACTCTAGTGCTAGCCTCCCTACACTGGCTTCCTGTTAAGGCAAGGGCTGATGTCAAGGTTTTACTGCTAACCAACATAGCATTACATGGGCTTGCTCCTACCTATCTTTCCGATTTGGTCCTGCCATACATACCTACACGTACGCTACGGTCACAAGACGCAGGCCTCCTAATTGTCCCTAGAATTTCTTAGCAAACAGTTGGAGGCAGGGCTTTCTCCTATAGAGCTCAATTTTTATGGAATGGTCTGCCTACCCAAGTAAGAGACGCAGACTCGGTCTCAACCTTTAAGTCTTTACTGAAGACTCATCTCTTCAGTATGTCATATGATTGAGTGTAGTCTGGCCCAGGAGTGTGAAGGTGAACGGAAAGGCTCTGGAGCATTGAACCGCCTTTGCTTTCTCTGCCTGGCCGGTTCCCCTCTCTCCACTGGGATTCACTGCCTCTAACACTATTACAGGGGCTGAGTCACTGGCTTACTGGTGCCATGCCGTCCCTAGGAGGGGTGTTTCAATTGAGTGAGTTGAGTCACTGACATGGTCTTCCTGTCTAAGTTGGCACCCCCCCCCCCCTTGGGTTGTGCTGTGGCGGAGATCTTTGTGGGCTATACTCGGCTTTGTCTCAGGATGGTAAGTTGGTGGTTGAAGATATCCCTCTAGTGGTGTAGGGGCTGTGCTTTGGCACAGTGGTTAGGGTTATATCCTGCTTGTTTGGCCCTGTATGGGGGTATCATCGGATGGGGCCACAGGAGACACTGTGTCTCCTGACCCCTCCTGTCTCAGCCTCCAGTATTTATGCTGCAGTAGTTTATGTGTTGGGGGGCTAGGGTTAGTCTGTTATATCTGGAGAATTTCTCCTGTCTTATCCGGTGTCCTGTGTGAATTTAAGTATGCTCTCTTCAATTCTCTCTTTCTCTCTTTCTTTCTTTCTTTCTTTCTCTCTTTCGGAGGACCTAAGCCCTAGGACCATGCCTCAGGACTACCTGGCATGATGACTCCTTGCTGTCCCCAGTCCACTTGGCCGTGCTGCTGCTCCAGTTTCAACTGTTCTGCCTGCGGCTATGGAACCCTGAGCTGTTCACCGGATGTGCTACCTGTCCCAGACCCGCTGTTTTCAACTCTCTAGAGACCGCAGGAGCGGTGGAAGTGTTGACCTGTTGCACCCTCGACAACTACTGTGATTAATGATATTTGACCATGCTGGTCATTTATGAACATTTGAACATCTTGGCCATGTTCTATTATAATCTCCACCCAGCACAGCCAGAAAAGGACTGGCCACCCTTCATAGCCTGGTTCCTCTCTATGTTTTTTCCTATGTTTTGACCTTTCTAGGGAGTTTTTCCTAGCCACCGTGCTTCTACACCTGTATTGCTTGCTGTTTGGGGTTTTAGGCTGGGTATCTGTACAGCACTTTGAGATATCAGCTGATGTAAGAAGGGCTATATAAATACATTTGATTTGATTTGATCCATCCTTCTGCCTCCTCCGCTAATACACAGTTCTTTGTGGAGAAGGACAAAACCCAGCACCCATACATTGACTTCTGGGTCTCAACGTCATCACGGTGAAGAACTGCTACCCACTACCTCATCTCCTCGACCTTGGAGCCGCTCCAGGGGCCACTGTGTTCCACCTGGTGCGAATATGGGAAGGGGACGAGTGGAAGAATGCCTTCAACATGGCCAGCAGTCGATTATCTGGTCTTGCCATTTGGCCTTATCAATGCCCCTGCTGTGTTCCAGGCTCTGGTTAACCTGTTAAGGCTGGGGGCGCTGTTGTCACTATTTATGGTAATCGTGTAATTTTTGAAACGGCTTCCTACAAAATTCTTGATCGTACAATATGCATAATATTATTATTATTGGATAGAAAACAGTCTATAGTTTCTATAGGAGTTGAAATTTTGTCTCTAAGTGGAACAGAACCCATTCTACAGCAATTTCCCTGACATGGAGTCAGATTTCAGAAATTTTGGCCACTGTTCTGGAGTCAGTTTTAAGGCCAATGTTATTCCTAGGAGTATACGGACACTGCTTACATCTTCCCCTGGATGCCTTTACGTGATGACGATTTGAATGGGGTCGATTGCGCAATCACAGGCACTATAAATAAAAAAACCTTGTAGCTAGTAACTCTTTTCCAGCTGCGTCATGCGCGTGGAGGACATCGACCTGCACTTGTTCCAAGCATTCGTGTAGGGAGTAATCTTTCTCCGGTCATGTTAAGACTCGTTATAGGAGTTAAAAACATCATAAGGTAGTTAATTTAAACCGTTTTATAGCAATTTATATCCGTTTAGTGCGATTTTGGGACATTTATTTTTGAGACGATGTGAATCTCTGGGCACGCTTCCAGTTCATGACGAACGCAGTTGGCATTTCCACATGGCAAGAGGACAGCTTTCCACCAAAAGACGATTAGACCCAAGAAAGGATCCTTTGCCCAAGATACTGATGGAAGAACAGCTCAAAGTAGGAACAATTTATTATGATAAATCGTGTTTCAGTCGAGAAATGTTAATCGCTTATGACGCCATCTTGTTTGACGTAGCTTTGCTTGGCGCAAACTGTATTGAAAAGTAAGGATAATTTAAAAAATGTAAATCAGCGATTGTATTAAGAATTAAATTGTCTATCAATCGCTGTCCACCCTATATTTTTTAGTCACGTTTATGAGTTTATGTATACGAGTAGATCACTGTCTAATATGGCGCACCAACATTTTCTCACCAGCTGGGCTACTTTTCCCATTGTCTAACCATGATTTTGGTGGCTAAATATGCACATTTTCGAACAAACTGTATATGTATGTTGTAATGTCATGTTACAGGGGTGTCATCTGAAGAATTCTGAGAAGGTTAGTGAAAAAAATAATATATTTTGGCGATGTTTACGTTATCGCTCTCTTTGGCTAGAATCAATGCTGGGGTGCTATGTGCTATGTGCTATGCTAATATAACGATTTATTGTGTTTTCGCTGTAAGACACTGAAATATTGTCTGTATTCACAGGATCTGTGTCTTTCGATTAGTGTATGCTGTGTATTTTTACGAAATGTTTGATGATTAGTAGTTAGGTAAACACGTTGCTCATTGTAATTATTCTAGTCCATTTGTGACGGTGGGTGCTATTGTAAACTATGCCATCTACCTGAAATATGCACATTTTTCTAACAAAACATATCCCATACCATAAATATGTTATCAGACTGTCATCTGATGAGTTTTTTTCTTGGTTAGGGGCTATAAATATCTTAGTTTAGCCGAATTGGTGATAACTACTGGTGTTGGTGGACAAATAAAAGATGGTGGATTATGCTAATGTGTTTTTAGGTAATAGATTTACATCTTTACATATTGTGTCTTCCCTGTAAAACATTTAAAAAATCGGACATGTTGGCTGGATTCACAAGATCTGTGTCTTTCATTAGCTGTATTGGACTTTAATGTGTGAAAGTTAAATATTTAAAAAAAATATTTCTTTTGAATTTCGCGGCTCTGCCTTTTCAGTGGGGGTGGGGGGGGGAGTGCCGCTAGCGGCACCCTAGTCCTAGACAGGTTAATAACATGATGTTCTCCGCGACATGTTGAACCGGTTCATCTACCTCGATGACAACCTCGTCTTCTTCTGCTCCACCTAAGAACACGTCCTCCATGTCCAACATGTTCTCCAATGCCTCCTGGAGAACCAGCATTTTGTAAAAGCAGAGATGTCCGAATTCCATCGTTCCACCATCCCCTTTCTGGGTTACATTATTGCTGCAGGGAGTGAACAGATGGATCCCAGGTGAGAGGGATGGTGGGTTGGCCCCAGCCTACGTCCAGAGTACAACTGCAATGTTTCCTGGGATTTGCCAACTTTTATCGCCACTTTATCTGTGGCTACAGCACCAGCTGCTGACCAGGTGTTTTGGGATCTCAAACACCGCTTCACCACAGCTCCCATCTTGGTTCATCCTGACCCGTCCCACCAGTTTTAGCTGCTTTAGATGTCAGAGTGGGGGCTGTCCTGTCCCAGCGGTCTGCCCTGGACCTCAAGTTACATCCCTGCGCCTTCTTCTCCCACCGCCTCAATGCCACGGAGAGGAACTACAATGTCGGGAATCGTGAGCTTCTCGCGGTGGAGATGGCGTTGGAGGAGTGGAAGCACTGGGTGGAGGGAGCGGAACATCCTTTCATTGTGTGGACCGACCACAGAACCTGGAATATTTCCGCACTGTCAAGCGCCTCAATCCCAGGCAAATTAGGTGGGCCCTACTCTCCACCCATTTCAACTTCTCCCTCTCAATCAATGCTGGGATCAAAGAATGTCAAGCCGGATGCACTGTCACACCGCTATAGTCCAACGGCTACTACCCCGGAACCTGAGACCATCCTTCCCACCTCATGCCTGGCGATGGCACTCAGCTGGGGAATAGTGAAGCAGGTTCGTGAGGCGCAGTGTTCCAAGCTGAACGCCAGGGGGGCCCAGATAACCGGATATTCGTTCCTGACATGGTCTGCTCCTCGGTCCTGGAGTGGACCCACTCCTCCAGGCTTGCCTGCCACCCGGGCTCCCATCGGACCCTGGCAACAGTTTTGGTGGCCTGCCATGTTTCCTGATGTCTCCGCATTCGTTTCCGCTCGCACGATCTGTGCACAGAACAATACTCCTCGGCAAGCTCCGGCTTGTCTCCTCCAACCTCTGCCTGTCCCTCACCATCCTTGGTCTCACATCTCACTGGACTTTGTCATAGGTCCCCCCCGTCTGATGGCAGCACCGCCATCCTGACCGCAGTGGATCGGTTTTCCAATGCCGCCCACTTCATTCCTCTCCCCAAGCAGCATGTCTTCCGGATCCATGGACTGATAGTAGACATGGTCTCCAACCGGGGTCCTCAGTTCTTGTCCCAGTTCTGGAAGGTGTTCTGCACCCTCATTGGGTCGTTGGCCAGCCTTTCCACCGGGTTCCACTCCCAGTCCATCGGCCAGTCGGAGCAAGCCAACCAGGACCTAGAAACTACTCTGCGCTGCCTGGTTTCCACCAACCCCACCACATGTAGCCAGCAGCTTGTGTGGATCGAATATGCCCGCAACACCGTTCCCTGTTCTGCTAGGGGCCTATCACCCTTCGAGTGTTCCCTGGTGTATCGACCCCCGCTCTTCCCTGAGCAGGAAGAGGTCGTCAGACCTTTGGCCCAGATGTTTGCTCACCACTGTCGTCATACCTGGAGGAGAGCCCGGTCGGGCCTTAAGAACACTTTGAGGTATCGACGACAAGCGGATCGCCACTGGACCCCGATATCGTCTCGGGCAGAAGGTACGAATGTCCTCCTAGGATCTGCCCCTCCAAGTGGAATCCTGCAAACTCTCCCCCCAGTTTATCAGAACCTTTTCCATCTCCAAGGTCATTAGTCACTCTGCTGTTCATCTTCTGTTGCCCCGTACCCTCCATATACATTCCACCTTCCATGTGTCCAGAGTTAGAACTATGTCTCACAGCCCTTTGTCTCCTGTTTCCTTTGTCTCCTTTTTGATTTGTCTCCACCCCCCTCCAGCATTTGCCCATCTTTCCCATTATCCTCAGTGTATTTATACCTGTGTTCTCTGTTTCTCTGTTACCAGTTTTGTTTCGTGAAACCTACCAGCATTTGTTCCCTTGCTCCTGTCTGTTCTTGCTCCTGTTTTCTAGTCCTTCACGGTTTTGACATTTTTGCCTGCCCTGACCCTGAACCTGCCTGCCGTTGTATACCTTGCCCCACCTCTATGGATTACTGACCTCTGCCTGCCTTTGACCTGTCGTTTGCCTACCCCTGTACTAGAAATAAAAGTTTGTTTATTTGACACTGTTTGCATCTGGGTCATACCTGAAACCTGATAGCGCGAGTCATTTGCATTTGGATTAAAGCTTTAAATTCAGTAAAACTGAAATGAGACCTGATTATACTCAGATTGCCCTCTTCAGGGAACTGTAAACATTACTGTAACTTAACCGGTGCATAGCACACAAACTCGGATACGGTCATACACTTCGGGGGGGTTTTCTATGCAATTTGCTATGCAATGTATTTTCCCCCAGTCCATTACCAAAACATGAGTTTCAGCATTGATTCTTTGGCTTAGCAGCTATTCTACTTTGCCATCCTAATATGTATTCAAGGTAAAATAGTGGTGCTTATATTTTACCTATTTCACTGCAGGTACAAGTAGGTAACATGTACGAATGTGATATTTGAAATGTAAATGTGTTTTTTCATATTCCAACCCCTCCTGAGACACCCTAGGAGAGTGGGGTCACAGCCAGGGATTAGCCATTATGTATATCTCCATTTGTACAGCTGAATACATTGTGAGGCAATTGTTTAACTTCTTATGGCTGCAAGGGGCAGCACTGAGTAACCTGGAACGAGGTGGCCATTTCAAACGGCCTCCTACTCAATTCTTGCTCATACAATATGCATATTATCATTTCTATTGGATAGAAAACACTCTCTAGTTTCTTAAACCGTTTGAATTATTTCTTTAAGTGAACCAGAACTCTTTCTGCAGCCCATTTCCTATCCGGAAGTGAGATTTCCAAATGCGAGGTCTTTTTTCAAGAGCTTGTCTATAAAAGGGCATGTCACTTGGGACCATAGAAATACGTCATACGCCTTCCCCTGGGTGTCATGCGGAAGTGAGAGCAGAAAGGACTTGAATATCTCGTTCTGGGATTGAATACAGCCTCTTGGAGTGAGAGGTCCGCCATAATTTTTTTTTTCGAAGGCGCGAAGTTGGACTTTGAATTGCCTCCTGGAAAACCGTCGTTATAGGTGAATATAATCTCCGGCTTTGATTTTACTTGATACATGTCACAATATCATCCTAAAGTATGTTTTTTCAATATAGTTTAATTATATTATAGAAATTTATTCGGAACTTTAGACGTGATGCGTTGGAAGAATTTTTTCAAGAAGGAGAGGTTAGCGCCGCACGGCCAGTGTGCTTGCTAATTCAAGAGGGAAATAGTTTGTTCTGGATCCAAACAAAGACCGTTCTGGACAATGGACCCCTTTACAACATTCTGATGGAAGATCAACAAAGATAAGGACCCAATTTGGGATGCTATTTCATATATCTGTCGAGCTGTGCTATCGCTACCGATTACTTGGAATCAATGCTGTTGTGTGTTAGCCATTGCATTAAGCTAATATAACGATATATTGTGTTTTCGCTGTAAAACACTTAAAAAATCGGAAATATTGTCTGTATTCACAAGATCTTTGTCTTTCATTTTGCTATACACCGTATATTTTTCTGAAATGTTTTATGATGAGTAATTAGGTAGTTGACGTTAGTGTCTGTATTTACTCTGGCTACTCCCGTGCTATTTCTGACTGTAGCTATGATGGTAGCATCAATGTAAAACTGATTTATAGCTCAAATATGCACATTTTTCGAACAAAATCTAGATTTTTTGTGTAACATGTTACAGGACTGTCATCTGATGAAGTTGTTTCTAGGTTTGTTTGGTTGGATCTTGGTTAGTTAGGTTGGCTTTGTGCATGCTACCTGTGCTGTGAAAAATGTATGTCCTCTTTTGTATTTGGTGGTGAACAAACATAAATATACGTGGTGTTTTTGCTGTAAAACATTTTTAAAATCGGACACGTTGGCTGGATTAACAAGATATTTATCTTTCAAATGCTGTATTGGACTTGTTAATGTGTGAAAGTTAAATATTTTAAAAAAATAGATTTTGAATTTTGCGCCCTGCAATTGAGCTGGATGTTGTCATAAGTGTATCGACGTCGGGACAGCCCGCCTAACAGGTTAACTTCTCTAGGGTAGGTGGCAGCAATTTCACGTTTGGATGAAAAGCATACCCAAATTCAACTGCCAGTTACTCATCCCCAGGAGATGAGTTACGCATATTATTGGTAGATTTGTATAGAAAACACTCTGAAGTTTCTAAAACTGTTTGAATCATGTCTGTGAGTATAACAGAACTTATTTAGCAGGCAAAACCCCGAGGACAATCCATTCAGATTTTTTTTTTTTTGAGGTCACTGTCTTTTCAATGAGATTTCATTGGGAAACAAGATTCCTATGCGAATTGCTTGCAGTTCCTACGGCTTCCACTAGATTAATGAAGAAATACGACCATCTTCAAGTCGAGGCACTCCAGGTGTCCTGGACATGCGCTTCAATCATACAGCAGGCATGCTACATTTCGTTTTATTCCTGAATTGAAAAGATATCATCCTGTCTTCTATTTGATCAATTAATAACCGCTTCTCTCTCCCGGATCCGGGATCCTCCTCATCAAAAAAGCTGACTAGCATAGCCTAGCCTAACGGGACAGGGATATCATATAATATAATTTTCCTGAAATCACAAGTCCAATACAGCAAATTAAAGATAAACATCTTGTGAATCCAGCCATCATTTCCGATTTTTAAAATGTTTTGCAGCGAAAACACAATATGTATTTCTATTAGCTAACCACAATAGCCAAACACACAACCGCATATTTTCACCATGTTTCCACCAAATAGGTAGCTTTCACAAAACCGACAAAATAGAGATAAAATGAGTCACTAACCATGAAACAACTTCATCAGATGACAGTCTTATAACATGTTATACAATACATTTATGTTTTGTTCGAAAATGTGCATTTTTGAGGTATAAATCATAGTTTTACATTGCAGCTACCATCAAAAATATCACCAAAGCAGCCAGAATAATTACAGAGTGCTACGTGAATTACCTAAATACTATTATATATATATTTTTTTTATAATACTATTATATTATATATATTTTTTTTTATATTTTTAAGTGTTTTACAGCGAAAACACAATATAGCATTATATTAGCTTACCACAATAGCCAAACACACAAATGCATTTATTAGCAGCAAAAGGTAGCGATCGCAAAAAGCAGCAAAATATATAAAATTAATCACTAACCTTGACCAACTTCATCAGATGACAGTCTTATAACATCAGGTTATACAATACACTTATGTTTTGTTCGAAAATGTTTATATTTAGAGCTGCAAACCGTGGTTATACATTGTGAATATGTAGCATCGATTCACCAAATTGTCCGGAGCTATTTTGGACACTCACCTAATCTGAGCAAAGATCTCATCATAAACTTTACTAAAAATACATGTTGGACAGCAAATGAAAGATACACTAGTTCTTAATGCAACCGCCGTGTTAGATTTTTTAAAATCACTTTACCATAACAAACAGCTTATGTTATAGTGAGACGTCGCCCGCAAAAAGGGCGAATAATAGGACTCAACATTTTCCACAGAAATACGAAATAACATCATAAATTGTTCTTACTTTTGCTGAGCTTCCATCAGAATCTTGTACAAGGAGTCCTAGGTCCAGAATAAATCGTTGTTTGGTTTTAGAATGTCCTTCTCACCTGTCGAATTCGCTCCACAAGGCTAGCCAATGTTGATGACGTTCCCAATTTCTCTCGACGCAGGGAACGGAAAACTCTAAAAGTCCTATTAGACGTTAAATAAACTGATGAAACTCGGTTGAAAAAAACTACTTTATGATGTTTTTCTAATATGTATCAAATAAAAACAAAGCCGGAGATATTAGCCTTGTATACCGAACGCTTATCATAAGACAATATGGAGGTACTTCCCGCGCCTTAGAAGACAAAGAAAAATTCCGGACCTGTCACTCCAAAAGCTCTCATTCGACCTCAGATCAAGCTAGACACCCCATTCCACCTTCCACTGCCTGTTGACATCTAGTGGGAGGCGTATGAAGTGCATGCATATCGATAAATAAAAGCCAGTTGAATAGGCAGGCCCTGAAACAGAGCCTCGTTTTCAGATTTTTCACTTCCTGTTTGGAAGTTTGCTGCAAAATGAGTTCTGTTTTACTCACGGATATAATTCAAACAGTTTTAGAAACTTGAGAGTGTTTTCTATCCAATAGTAATAATAATATGCATATCGTACGATCTAGAATAGAGTACGAGGCAGTTTAATTTGGGCACGATTTTTTCCCAAAGTGAAAATAGCGCCCCCTATTAAGAAGAAGTTAACTGATTTTTGTCCTCTGACGTCCTTTTGTAGGCAGAGGGAGTCTGGAAGGGCATCAAGGAATCTTTGGGTTGTCTGAGAATTTATAGCACGACTTTTGATGATCCTTGGTTGGGGTCTGAGCAGTTAATTTGTTGCAATTGCAAATTTTATAAAACGGTGGTCCAATAATCCAGGGTTATGAGGAAAAACATTTATTCCACGGGACAAAACTAGGTCCAGAGTATGACTGTGGCAGTGAGTAGATCCGGAGACATGTTGGACAAAACCCACTGAGTCGATGATGGCTCCGAAAGCCTTTTGGAATCGGTCTGTGGACTTTTCCATGTGAATATTAAAGTCACCAAAAATGTGAATATTATCTGCTTTGACAACAAAGTCCGATAGGAATTCAGGGAACTCAGTGAGGAACACTGTATATGGCCTAGGAGGCCTGTAAACAGTAGCTTTAAAAGGTGATTGAGTAGGCTGCATAGATTTCATGACTAGAAGCTCAAAAGATGAAAATGTAGTTTTTTTTGTAAATTGAATTTTGCTATTGTAAATGTTAGCAACACCTTCGCCTTTGCGGGATGCGCAGGGGATATGGTCACTAGTGTAACCAGGAGGTGAGGCCTCATTTAACACAGTAAATTCATCAGGCTTAAGCCATGTTTCAGTCAGGCCGATAACATCAAGATTATGATCAGTGATTAGTTCATTGACTATGACGGCCTTGGAAGTGAGGGATCTAACATTAAGTAGCCCTATTTTGAGATGTGAGGTATCAGAATCTCTTTCAATAATGGCAGGAATGGAGGAGGTCTTTATTCCAGTGAGATTGCTAAGGCGAACACCGCCATGTTTAGTTTAGCCCAACCTAGGTCGAGGCACAGACACGGTCTCAATGGGGATAGCTGAGCTGACTACACTGACTGTGCTAGTGGCAGACTCCACTAAGCTGGAAGGCTGGCTAACAGCCTGCACACTATTTCATTGTGGAGCTAGGGGAGTTAGAGCCCTGTCTATGAACCCAGCAGCTAGGGAGTCCTCATTGTAGGTCTCCATAACCTTGGTCTCTGGACCCAACAGAGAGTACATTCATCCCCGGGGTAGAGTGGTGCCTGAGAGAAGGTCAATCCCACAGTCATATTGTCGGTGCGGAGCAGCGACTAGGCCCGGGACTTACTGAACACCTCCCGGAGGTCTTGGTACTCCGTGGGAATGGTGGACAGGGCCGGGGCAAATTCTGAGCCCACAGGAAGACGTCCTGAGGAGGGCTGCGCTGACTTCTGGCAAGGGGTGTGGTAGAACGGGCTCCAGCCCATGATGGCACAAACAGACCAGTCAATGAGGTGATTGTGCTGCTGAAGCCAGGAGAATCCCAATACCATGGGAACCTGAGGAGACTTAATGAGCAGGAACTGGATCATCTTGCTGTGGTTCCCTGACACACGTACGTTGAGGGGGGTGGTATTGTGGGTGACCCGGCCTATAGAGCGCCCGTCCAGTGCTCTAACGTCCATGGGAATTTAGGGGGGCTGAGTGGGGCTCTCCAGCTCAGAAGCCAGGGTAGCGTCAATAAAGCTCTCATGAAAAGGGATGCGAGTAAGAGGAGAAGAAAAGTTATCCATATGGCCCACCAGAGTACTCACCCCTACCGGTGAGCCTGGTCTTTTAATGGACAGGTGGAGACAAAATGACTAGTAGTCCCACAATACAGACAGCTCTTAGTGTGAAGCCTGTTTAGCCTTTCAGCTGGAGACAGCCTAGCTCTGCCTCATTGCATGAGCTCGGGAAGAGGTGAATCAGCAGTCTTCGGAGGCTCTCGGGGGAACTCGGGTAGCCTCGGGTTCTTTCAGCAACGGAGCCGTCGGGGACTTCCGGGATACCTCAAAGGTGAGGTGGAATCGAATCTCCTCTCCTTCCTTCGTTCCTGTAGTCGGCCATCAATCCGAAATATCAAAGCAAAGAGCGAGTCGAGATCCGTCGGTAATTCCCGGGCTTTAAGCTCATCCTTTACTTCCTGCAATACTCCGTGTAGGAACATGTTGAACAGCGCTTCCTGGTTCCAAGCACTTTCAGCTGCCAATATGTGGAGATCCACCGCGTAGTCTGCCAGACTATGGGAGTCTTGACATAGCTGGAGCAGCTTGCGAGCAGCCTCTCTCCCGGACAACAGAGAATCAAACACCTTCCGAACCTCCTCCATGAACTCCTCCGGACTGAGGCAGCGTTATGATGTATGCTATCCTTGAGCGGTCTGAGGAGAGCGAAGAAGGCTGATTGAAAATGAGGGAGCAATGCGAGAGAAAAGCCTGGCAGGTTCTGGAATCTCCAGCGTAGCGTTCCAGAGGTGGTAAGCGGGGTCCTCGGGACACTGGGGTAGGCTGGGAGATCACCATTGTGGTAGGCTGCCTAACAGACAACCCACAGAATTGCTCCAGCAATGTTTTAAATGCTCGGTCATGGCGTTCGGCCAAGGTCTGGAACCCTTTCATGAGACAACGAAGCAACTCCTTGTGCCTTCCAATGGTGGCTCCTTGGAAGGAGAGGGCATTGCAGAGCTGGTCCGAGTCTACTGGGTCAGTCATATCAGGTTCGTTCTATCAGTTATGACCCAGATGAAGAGTGTCGAAGAAACAAATGTTTTTTCTAGTACAGGGGCAGGCAAACAACGGGTCAAAGGCAGGCAGAGGTCAGTAATCCAGAGAGGATGCAAAAGCTACAGAACAGCAGGCAGTCTCGGGGTCAGGGCAGGCAAGGGTCAATAATCCAGAGAGGTGAGGCAAGGTAGAAAGCGGCAGGCAGGCTTAGGGCAGGCAGAACGGTCAAAACCGGGAAGGACTAGAAAACAGGAGCAAGAACAGACAGGAGCAGGGGAACAAACGCTGGTAGGTTTCACGAAACAAAACGATCTGGCAACAAAGACCACAGGTATAAATACACTGGAGATAATAGGGAAGATGGGCGACACCTGGAGTGGGGTGGAGACAATCACAAAGACAGATGAAACAGATCAGGGTGTAACACGTGCTGCTTTTCTTGAATTGTGGAGGGAGAAGAAGTTACATAATTACATTTGATTACCGGTAATGAGTTAGGAAAACCTTTCTCAAAAACCTCCAAGCAAGATGTATCACTTCATGATGCAAAAGTGGTATATGGTTAACCAAGAGCTCTTACTTGACTATGTCCCAAATGACACCCTATTCCCTATATAATGCACTATTTTTGACCAGAGCCCTATGGGCCCTAGTCAAAAGTAGTACTCTACATAGGGCCATTTTGGATGAACAGTGTGTCATTTGGAAAAATTGGTTGGTCAACAACTTCCTGATTTTTACCAAGACCCCCCTGAATGGCTCAGACTCAACCTTAAGGGAAATATCCACCCTCCATATTCACAAAACCATCATGGTCACCTAATAATCCCCAGTTTACAATTGGCTCATTCATCACCCTCCTCGCCCCTGTAACTATTCCCCAGGTCGTTGCTGCAAATGAGAACGTGTTCTCAGTCAACTTACCTGGTAAAATAACGGTAAAATAAAAATAAAAATAAACAGAGAGAGAACTGAATGACTGCATCCCACTGTAGCTTGCTACATTCCTGTGGGGTGAAGTTTTTGGCTCTACATATGTGTGGGCACAGATGTAAGAGCCTTTTAAAGCAAAAATATAAAAATAGTGATACTTGGCATGACAATTTGTATACGAGGTATTGGATTTATGGTATGTTTTTTGTAGCCCACTTTAGACTGTTTCTCCCTTGCTGCAAATCTGTGTGTATGCGTGCGTACGTGTGCGTGCCTGCGTGTATGCCTACTTGCCTCTCTGTCTGTTTGTGTGTCTACGAGTGTTTGGGCCTGCTTGCCTGCGTCCGTCCATTAGAGTCTCCGTGTGTCCTGTGTGTGTCCATATCCAATATTACACGCAGTCCATCTGCCCGCCGTAAGGCTAGGCTAAACGCATTACGTGCCTGTAATTCTAATTCTAATTCTATTCAAATTAACTTTCAGGCTCCGCCAGCAACTGGTTTTGGTTCGCCAATTTGTGAGGAAGTGTGGTCGCTGCCTCCCCGAGAGATCAAATGTAGCCTGGGACAATATCTCCAGTTAACAGGGAAATTCTATGTAAGAAACAAACAGAGAGGGACATTGTTGACTCGGGATATTGATAATGTTTTACATTAGCTGAAACAGAGAGCCTCGTCTTTCATGGCTGTGTGACATGCAGCCAGTCTATCTGCAACAGGGAAGTGATACTGTGCCTGACAACTGCACAGAGTTTTTAGTCTGAAATGGCACCCTATTCCCTATATAATGCACTACTTTAGACCAGGGCCCAAAAGCAGTGTATGGTGCCATATCAGACACAGCCCAAGTCATCATCCAGAAGGGATATACACTTAACATCACATTCCACACAAACACACTTCGTGTGTTGTAAAAATGAAATATACTATACTGTGCAGCACGGTCTTATCAGCCAAACATAGTCCATCCTTCATGATAAAGCAATATTATTGTTCCTCCTCTTCTCTCTGCGTTCACTTAGAGGGGGCCACTGTGCAGACACAGAGATACAACCTAAGTGTACTGTAGGTCTGATAAGATCCAGAGAGTGAGTAAGGTAGCTGTGGTTATATCCTGTTTCGTCAACACCACCCATCATCCATCATCCACAGGGCCCTATCCATGGGTCAGGCCCTATGTGGGCACAACAGCACTATCAGTGCATTCATTAGAGAAAATAGAGAGAGACAGGATGAGAAAAACAGAGAAAGAGAGGAAAGAGAGATAGAAAGAAAGACAGAAAGAGAGAAATGGAGAGAAACAGGGAGAGAGAGCGAAAGAGAGAGCAATATTTAACAACACAGGAAGCATTGGTTCTAGCCAGGAATCCTATGAATAGTATTTTGGATGGGAGCCCCCCCCTTTGCAGAGTAATCACAAAGGTATTATCGCTCCCTCCTTCACTGCATACAGTACAGGGCTGTGTTACTGTTTGCTTTGACAGGTAGACAGGTGGCAAACAGTGGATCTAAAACGAATGAATCTCTTTCAATGTTGCAATCACCTAAAGGGATATCTCTCTGAGTTGTTGTAGCCAAGGATATCCATTCTTTATAAAGCCTTGTTACATCCCATTTGCCCTTCCCATAAATATGATTGCACTTTTATCAAAGTAACAGGCAGCCTAGTGGTTAGAGCATTGTGCCCTTGAGCAAGGCATTTAACCCTTTGAAGAACTCTTTTGGCTTCCACGGAGAACCCTATTTTGTTCCAGGTAGAACTTTTTCATCACTGTAAACCCCAATGTGCTGTCATTACTCAAAACTTTTGAGGAAACCTTTTGCACTATCTGACTACAGTCACTTAAAGTGATTTAATAGTCATTGCTAACACTGATAGAGTCACTGTGACCCTGTAAGGGGTCCAGATTTGAGAAACCACCCCACTAAGCCACACCTCCAATATGCAACAGTAATTTACAAAATCAACAATGTCTATTTCTGATCAATTTAATGTTATTGTAATGGACAACAAATTAGCTTTTCTTTCAAAAACAAGGACATTTCTAAGTGACCCCAAACTTTTGAACGGTAGTGTATAATGAGAGAACACCCCACTCTGACCATTTTAATCGCCCTAGCAAAGATGTTTAGGCTGTTTTCATGTTATCCAGAGTGTTGGTGACTGTAACTGTGCTGTTGTCAACAATTGAATTACGCTATTTTGCCAACGTTTACTGACACCAGGCATATTCAACGGGTGTTGAACGTTCGGAAATTCATCAGATATTCTGTGCTCTGGCACACTCAGATGAGGGTGCTTTGAAATCAGGGTAGATGGCCAGACTGAATTTACGAACACACCCGAAAGGGTTACTTGCATAGTGGAGTCTTTTGTTAAGACGTAGCTAGGTAGCTAGGTAAACAATGAACCATAATCCCATCTCATGATGTTACTACCTTGCATGAATCTGCAGGTAGCTAACCAACAAGTTCAATGTTAGCTAGCTAGCCTAACCAGCTCTGCTAGGATGTAAAATGGTCAGAGTGAGCTTTTCTCTCATTTGTGTCTGGAAGTAGCTAGCCATCGTTAGCCAGTTAGCTTCAGTGCTTGACTGCTGTTGCTAGGTCAGAACATTCGGATCAACCCTACTCGTAGGCCAGCGCATCCAGTGTGCGCTCTCAATTTACAAACTCCCAACCTGACAACGCTCTGAGTTTACAAACAAACCCAGAGCACACTCTGAGCACATTCTGGCAGTCCAAATGGAATTTACGAACACACCCATAGTATAAACCAGCCTTTAGTCTTGAAATCTTTGCTTGTTTAGTACAAGGCCTTACATGTGAATCCTTAAACAATTGGGTGTGGTTAAAGCTTAAGAGTGTGTGAACGATGCTGAATGGGTGTAGACAAAGAAGAGCACTCCAGCAGGTGTACCAAAACATTCAAGTCCATTTTCTCAAAAGTGAGGTTACAAGTTTATCAACTTTCAAAGCAGAACTACTTTCCCATTGTTCCTCCACTGTAGTGTATGGTATACCATTTTCTATCTGTTAGTCTCTACTTTTATCTAATGTAAAAAACATTTTGTTACATAAGATCGAGCCGGTTGGTCACAAATGAGGAGTGGAAAAACATCACCTGGAACATGACAGCGAGTTCAGTTTACTTGAGTGGCCTGCACAGTCCCCAGACCTCAACACAATAGAACTAGCTGTTCGCAGCATGCATATACTGCTGTCCAATCTGCAGCAACTGTGTGATGTCATCGCATCAGCATGGACCAACAACCCTGTGGAACGTTTCCGACACCTTGTAGAATGCTCTGAAGAATTCAGGCCGTGCTGGAGGCAAAAGGGATCTGACCCGATACTAGATTGGTGTACCTAATATATTGTCCTGCTGAAAGGTGGAAAGCAGAGTGAACCAGGTTTTCTTCTAGGATTTTGCCTGTGCGTAGCTGTTTTCCATTTTTTTCAATCTAAAAACTGCCTAGTCCTTGCCAATGACAAGCATACCCATAACATGCAGCCACCACTGTGCTTGATAATATGAAGAGTGGTGCTTAGTGATGTATTTTGTTGAATTTCCCCCAAACATAACGCTTTGTATTTGGGACATAAAGTTACATTTGTCAAATTATTTGCAGTTTTACTTCAGTGCCTTGTTTCAAACAGGATGCTTGTTTTGGAATATTATTATATTGTAAAGTCTTCCTTCTATTCACTCTGTCAATTAGATTAGTATTGTGGATCAACTACAATGTTGTTGATCCATCCTCAGTTTTTTCCTATCACAGCCATTCAACTCTATAATTGTTTTAAAGTCAACATTGGCCTCATGGTGAAATCCCTGAGCGGTTTCCTTCCTCAGCAAAAGAGTTAGGAAGGAAGCATGTATCTTTGTAGTGACTGTGTGTATTGATACACCACCCAAAGTGTAATTAATAACTTCACCATGTTCAAAGCGATATTCACTGTCTGCTTTTTGAAAATGTTTACCCATCTACCAATAGGTGCCATTCTTGCTAGGCATTGAAAAACCTCCCTGGTCTTTGTGGTTGAATCTGTGTTTGAAATTCACTGCTTGACTGAGGGGCCTTACAGATAATTGTATGTGTGTCGTACAGCAATGAGGTAGTCCTTCAAAAATCAGTCCATGCAGTTTATTATGTGACTTGTTAAACTGTACCGACAGGATTAACCCTTTCACACGTACCATCACACGGGTGTGATCGTTCTACAGTGGTCCCTGAAGCGTACGATCACACCCGTGTGATTAGAACACTCATTTAGAACACTCGTTTAGAACAGCCAGTTTCGAATGACGCAACAATCAGCGTTTGAGCTGGCCACACTTTTTTCAGAAACTATTTACACAAACACAGTCCTTACAAAGTTTTGTCCAGAATGTGAGCAGTTCATTTTTGGATTCAATGTTCAGATATTCACAGAAGTATATATAGCATAACACAATCATCCTAACCGGAAAAATGTAGGCTACATTTGTCCAAGCGCTAACTGAGGAAAGATTGACCCAACACAAGCAGTAATATTTTCTAACTCTCGGCTGACAAACTACAATATGAATTAGCTAATAGCAATTATTATGTATAATTAATCACATCACGGGTGAGCTCACCATTGATCGAAATAATTAGGTAAAACACTTTTGAAATCGAAAGTAATCCGACGATTAGTTTCAACGCGCAGCCATTCATTTGTTCCTCACAGAAACCGAAGATAATAAGAGAAGACAAGATGAGTTTGGTCTGTTTATAGTATGCATGTTGAAGGGGTGTGTCAATCACTGTCGTTCACATCCCACCCTTCATTTCCGGAAGTCCTCAAAAAAATGAGTGAACTCTTACTCACCTCCTTTTGTTATAACATCTTTGGTCAAACAGACGATTACGTGAAACCCAGAATGCATTGTATGTCAACAAACATGGCTACACAGCTGGAATTAGCTTAGCTCATCATAATCAGTACAACCTTCAAAAAAGCATTTTACACACATAATATGTGCCCATTACAATCTGTGCAAGAATCGGAATGCATGATTTGTCACATAGAATTGAAAACGTGAATAAAACAGTAAATACACAAATAATTGCCACACAAAACATTTTCTGATAGTGATTTATTGAGACAAGTGGCGCGTGCCGGCAGTCAATCACGTACCCTCTCACTATAAACCATTCAGTGTTGTTGTTTATGTATGTAGATAGTGAGCTAAGCTGTAGCATTAGCAATAACTTCCAAAAGGAGACAACTCACAAATGTGGAAATTCTGGAGATTTCTGGAGAGTCTGAGTATGAAAGTCAGGAATCAGATTCTGACAGTGAAGAGCTGCCCCCCAACCTTGTAGCCATTGAGAACCCTGAATCTGAGGACCCCTTGTCCACTGACAAAGTCCCAGTTCCATTAGAAGATGCTGGTGGTGATGGTGGCAGACTGACAGTGGATGAAGTACAGGAGTTCTGTGGTAGCTGGAAGGCTGCCAGCCATTTCACCCCTCCTGGCCCTGCTGATTGTGTTGATGAGTCCCAGTCTGGAGTGCAACGCCCCTTGCCATTTCCATCTGAGGCAGAGTGCTTCAAGTTGTTTCTGACAGAGGAGCTGGTGGGAGACATAGTAGAGACCAATCGCTATGCCTTGGAGCTACAGGATAAGAGAGAGCCAGTGTAACAGATGTGAAATGGCTAGCTAGTTAGCGGGTACACGCTAATAGCGTTTCAATCAGTTACGTCACTTGCTCTGAAACCTTGAAGTAGTGGTTCCCCTTGCTCAGCAAGGGCCGCAGCTTTTGTGGAGCGATGGGTAACGATGCTTCGTGGGTGACTGTTGTTGATGTGTGCAGAGGGTCCCTGGTTCGCGCCCGGGTATGAGCGAGGGGACGGACGTAAAGTTATACTGTTACACCAGGAGTGGGGGGACAACCACAATTAGTGAAATGTATACATTCCTGGTGACAGTAAAGAAGAACTCCCTAAGAAAATAATGGAGCAGAGATCCTATGTTTGCAACTCCCTTCTTTGCCACCCTCTTTCCCAAGACTGCTTTCTAGTTCTGCTGCTATGACTGCATTTCATCATCAACGCTACTGCCATCCTAAATGACCCGTTATACAAAACAAGAGATGTCAACAGCTGGCAGTAAAGTGCCATGACAAACGAGACGTCCATGTCCTCTCCACTGTCCATACAGCAACCATGTCGGCCACAGGGAAGGTGAACCACCTGACGGGAGAGAGAAACAAACCAGACAGAGAAACATTAAACCAGACTGCGTGCTTGACTATTACCTCAAAATGGGGGCAGTGGATAAGGCCGACATGATAAACAGCTTTGTGGAATGAACTCAGAAAACGACCAAGTGGTATAAGATATTTTTCCAGGGTAGCGTCAAAATACAACATGCCAATACTTCTGACGCATTTAGCATTGTTTTACAGAGCTAATAGAATAATGTAACTAGCTACATAAGCACGATTGAATATAACACCATAAAAGGTGAGTAACATGAGTAACGTTACCTAGCGTGTCCGCGGTTATAAGGAATATACACAAATATATTATGCTCTATACACACAGTGAGCTACAGTAGAAACGGTCAAACACGACATCGAAACTATAACGTAGTTAGGCACTTACTTTGATAGAAACGCAGTCTGGATTTGAAGATGGGTGTCTGTAGTGACGCCTCTAGCACTGAGACGCTGTGCCACTTGGGAGTCAAAAGGCCAGGGTAGCTTCAACATACAACACATGCTAATACATCCGTGACGCAATTAGCATTGTTTTCCAGAGCTAATAAGACTGTAGCTAGATACCTAAGCATTGAGTATAACACCATACATGTTATGAAATGAGTAACGTTACATCGCGTGTCCGCGGTTATAAGGAATATACACAAAAACATGATGCTACAGTAGAAACGACATAACACGACATGCAGAAACTATTATAACGTAATAAGGCACTTTGATAGAAACGCACTCATTTCCAAAGTTATTATTGGTAACGAAAACAACTTTGATTGCGATGCAGGCGACAGGTGGAAAATATGAACACGTGTATGCAGGACGGCAGATGAGTAAATGTCTGCAGACTTGAACTGCACAAACAATTGAGAAGTGTTTGGGGAATTTTGTCCGGGTCAGAAATGTCCAAAAAATCAATTGGTCCGCCAAAGTAAAAATGACTACTTTTATGGGAATGAATGAGGCGGAACACATCTCATTTCAAACTGTTATTATAAAATAAAAAACTGTTTAGAAAATAATTTAAAATTGACAAATAAAACAGGCGGCGTGCTTTGGTTTGAGGGCAGCGCAGATTAAATGTACTGTTACATAACAATCACATTCTGGAATTGGAGAGAACGTTCTAACATCACGTGCATAAAACAACTCACGCTGGGGCGACCGTTAGAGATATTTGAAACTCACGCATGAAAAGGTTAAATTGATTACATTGAGACATTCAGTCACTGGTCTAAACACAATACCCCATAATGTCAAAGTAGAATTATGATTTTAGAATGTTTACAAATAAATTAAAAAAATTAAAGTATTCATCCTCATTGTTATGGCAAGCCAAAATAAGTTCAGGAGTAAAAATGTACTTAAAACCTGTCTAGCCCCGGGGTGCCGCTAGCGGCACCCCCCCCCCCCCCCCCCCCACCCCCACTGAAAAGGCAGAGCCGCGAAATTCCCCACAATTTTTTTTTTTAAATATTTAACTTTCACACATTAAAGTCCAATACAGCTAATGAAAGACACAGATCTTGTGAATCCAGCCAACATGTCCGATTTTTAAAATGTTTTACAGGGAAGACACAATATGTAAAGATGTAAATCTATTAGCTAAACACATTAGCATAATCCACCATCTTTTCTTTGTCCACCAACACCAGTAGCTATCACCAATTCGGCTAAACTAAAGATATTGATAGCCACTAACCAAGAAAAAACCTCCTCAGATGACAGTCTGATAACATATTTATGGTATAGGATAGGTTTTGTTAGAAAACTGTGCATATTTCAGGTTGATGTCATAGTTTACAATTGCACCCACCGTCACAAATGGACTAGAATAATTACAATGAGCAACGTGTTTACCTAACTACTAATCATCAAACATTTCGTAAAAATACACAGCATACACTAATCGAAAGACACAGATCCTGTGAATACAGACAATATTTCAGATTTTCTAAGTGTCTTACAGCGAAAACACAATAAATCGTTATATTAGCAAAGCACATGTGCAAACATTACACCAGCATTGATTCTAGCCAAAGAGAGCGATAACGTAAACATCGCCAAAATATATTAATTTTTTCACTAACCTTCTCAGAATTCTTCAGATGACACTCCTGTAACATCACATTACAACATACATATACCGTTTGTTCGAAAATGTGCATATTCAGCCACCAAAATCATGGTTAGACAATGAGAAAAGTAGCCCAGCTGGTCAGAAAATGTTGGTGCGCCACATTAGACAGGGTTCTAGTCGTATACATAAATACTCATAAACGTGACTAAAAAATATAGGGTGGACAGCGATTGATAGACAATTTAATTCTTAATACAATCGCGGATTTACATTTTTTTTATTATCCTTACTTTTCAATACAGTTTGCGCCAAACGAAGCTACGTCTAGCAAGATGGCGTCATAAGCGATTAACAATTTTCGACAGAAACACGATTTATCATAATAAAATGTTCCTACTTTGAGCTGTTCTTCCATCAGTATCTTGGGCAAAGAATCCTTTCTTGGGTCTAATCGTCTTTTGGTCGAAAGCTGTCCTCTTGCCATGTAGAAATGTCCATTGCGTTCGGCATGAACTGGAAGCGTGCCCAGAGATTCACAGTGGCTCAGAAATAAATGTCCCAAAATCGCACTAAAAGGGTATAAATTGCTATAAAACGGTTTAAATTAACTACCTTATGATGTTTTTAACTCCTATAACGAGTAGAAACATGACCTGAGAAATATTACTGGCTCCACTAATGCTTGGAAAAAGAACGGGTCGGTGCCAACCGTGCGTCCGACGCAGCAGGAAAGGAGTGCCTACCTACACGTGTTTTTCATTTATAGTGGCTGTGATTGCGCAATCCACACCATTCATCACGTAAAGGCATCCAGGGGAAGACGTAAGCAGTGTCTGTATACTCATAGCAATAACAATGGCCTTAAAACTGACTCCAGAACAGGGGCCAAAATGTGTGAAATCTGACTCCATGTCAGGGAAATTGCTGTAGAATGAGTTCTGTTCCACTCAGAGACAAAATTTCAACGGCTATAGAAACTATAGACTGTTTTCTATCCAATAATAATAATAATATGCATATTGTACGATCAAGAATTTTGTAGGAAGTGATTTAAAAAATTACACGATTTCCATAAATAGTGACAACAGCACCCCCTAGCCTTAACAGGTTAAAACATTTAAACAACTATATTTTTGAACTAATCAAATTACTCAAACTCCTGACGTTAAAGTTTAAACATTAAGGTAAACACTAATGCTCAGACACTATTTAAAAGAAACAAAAAAATAACAAATAAAATGTAGAACCCTTCTTGTTTTCCAAAGAATCATCAAAGAACCCTTTCTTCACAAAAACAGTTATTCGGCAGTAAAAGGTTTTATGTAGAACCCTTTGCCTTACAAAGAACCCTCATCTTCGAAAAAGGGTTCTTCAGATGAAAACGGTTCTTGTTAGAACGTTATCCCCCCATAAAAACCCTTTTGGAGCCATTTTTTCTAAGAGTGTAGAGAGGGCTTCCAAGCCATACTGACGTCTTTAAGTCTGTGTCCAAATTCTCAAATGGCACATAAATCCCTATACTACTTTTGACCAAAGCTCTGGATGTAGGATCTTAATTTGATCACTTTTGTTGCTGAGAATTTTCCTGCACAGCAGGAAATGCAAACTTGTAGAATATCTGAGGTTTAAACAGGCTTCTAAAGTTCCACTAAAATGTCATACATGATTTGCCCTAATAAAAAATGTATCAACCCCTACAAAAAATGTCCATTAATTATAATCAACATAATAATTAACATTTCCTGTTGCTGGTTATTTTCCTGCTGTAGAAAACTGTCTCAAATTAAGATCCTACATTTGCATATAGGGAATTAGGGTGCCATTTGGCATGGCTGGGAGGGAGACGGAGGGAAACATGTAATGGCCAGTGTTACCACCACAAATTTCCTCATCAATATATAATTCTAGTAGAACAAAGTGAGCGAGCAGACGCATGGCTGTTTGCCAGAGGGAGAATAAAGGGAATGAAGGAAAGAAAAAGAGAGGGGGAAATAGTGAGAGAGAGAGAGGGAGAGGGAGAGGGAGAAAGAGAAGGATCTGCGCTGAAGCACTTAACCTGCTGTAACGTTTGTCTAAGTCGTCCTCCTCCTCAGACGAGGAGAGGCGAGAAGGATCTGAGGACCAATACGCAGCGAGGTATGATGACATACCGAATTTATTTAACAAGACGAAACACTGACAAAACACTAGGAAAATACAAAACAACAAAACGACGTAGACAGACCTGAACTTACGAACTTACAATAGACACGAAGAACGCACGAACAGGAAAAACTAGCCAAACGAACAAACAAACGAAACAGTCCCGTGTGGTATACACAGACACAGGAACAATCACCCACAAACAAACAGGCAGCACTGAGTAACCTGAAAATAGGTGGCCATTTCAAACAGCCTCCTACTCAATTCTTGCTCGTACAATATGCATATTATAATTTCTATTGGATAGAAAACACTCTCTAGTTTCTTAACCCGTTTGAATTATTTCTCTAAGTGAACCAGAACTCTTTCTGCAGCCCATTTCCTATCCGGAAGTGAGATTTCCAAATGCGAGGTCTCTTTCAAGAGCTTGTCTATTAAAGGGCATGTCACTTGGGACCATAGAAACACGTCATACGCCTTCCCCTGGGTGTCATGCGGAAGTGAGAGCAGAAAGGACTTGAATATCTCGTTCTGGGATTGAATACAGCCTCTTGGAGTGAGAGGACCGCCATCATTTTTTTTCTCCAAGGCGCGAAGTTGGACTTTGTATTGCCTCCTGGAAAACTGTCGTTATACGTGAATATAATCTCCGGCTTCGATTTGACTTGATACATGTCACAATATCATCCTAAAGTATTTTTTTTCAATATAGTTTAATTATATTATTGAAATTTATTCGGGACTTTAGACGTGATGCTTTGGAAGAATTTTTTCAAGAAGGAGAGGTTAGCGCCGCACGGCCAGTGTGCTTGCTAATTCAAGAGGGAAATAGTTCGTTCTGGATCCAAACAAAGACAGAACTGGAAATGGACCCCTTTACAACATTCTGATGGAAGATCAACAAAGATAAGGACCCAATTTGGGATGCTATTTCATATATCTGTCGAGCTGTGCTATCGCTACCGATTACTTGGAATCAATGCTGTTGTGTGTTAGCCATTGCAGTAAGCTAATATAACGATATATTGTGTTTTCGCTGTAAAACACTTAAAAAAATCGGAAATATTGTCTGTATTCACAAGATCTTTGTCTTTCATTTTGCTATACACCATATATTTTTCTGAAATGTTTTATGATGAGTAATTAGGTAGTTGACGTTGGTGTCTGTATTTACTCTGGCTACTCCCGTGCGATTTCAGACTGTAGCTATGATGGTAGCAGTAATGTAAAACTGATTTATAGCTCAAATATGCACATTTTTTGAACAAAACATAGATTTATTGTGTAACATGTTATAGGACTGTCATCTGAGGTAGTTTTTTCTAGGTTATTTAGGTTGGTTCTAGGTTAGTTAGGTTGGCTTGTGCATGCTACTTGCATCCTACTTGTGCTGTGAAAAATGCCTGTCCTCTTTTTTATTTGGTGGTGAGCTAACATAAATATATGTGGTGTTTTCTCTGTAAAACATTTAAAAACTCGGATATGTTGGCTGGATTGACAAGATGTTTATCTTTCAAATGCTGTATTGGACTTGTAAGGGAAGTCCCCCCCAATTGTACAAAATAACATGGCAACTTTTTGGCATCGAGCGGAGCATATACACGATGGACAAGTACACTACTTCTGGCGGTGTTTCATCCAAAGCTGATGGCAAATGCCATGCTGCAAATGAGCTGTGTAACACTCCAAAATTCCTATAGTGGGTGAATGTGTTCTATCTAAATTTTTCATAGGCTTTATGTTACGCAAGTCAAGACCCAAGAGTAAAATTTTGAGATTTTGAAACCATTTTTCGAAATTCTTGCGAGTTTTATGTCAATTACACATGTGTAAGAACTATATGAAAATACTTTTTTCAAATTTTATTAAGGAGGTGCTGAGAGATGACGCTGTGTAAACACATGGCTTTTAACTTTTCCTCCTCACCCCTTGCCCTCGGACCTAGGCCGGCGCTCCCGTGTCCCTGGAAACGCTACGATGACGTCAGGCAAGGGTTTGGCCTTCTCTAGATTCCAACACCTCCTCATCTGAAAACCCCTGACAGGAGTCTGTGTGGAGCGACGCTTCTGATGAGTAGTCTAGCCCAGTACTCTTACATATTGCACACATTTTACTTTGAGAGGGATAGCACTGCAAGCATCATCAACTCCAACCAAACTGTCGTAGCCCACAGTAATACGTTATTACACCAGTAGGTGGCCTTCTGTGAGTGCATTAATATTTAATGGTAGTAGGAGGTCTTTCCTGTGTGCGTGACTGTGTCCACTCAACACTGATAGACTCCGATGGAGTAATGGAAAAAAGATGTAAGTGGACGCCATAAAGACGAGGAGCGGTGGCCCCAGTCAGAGATAGTCATTTTAGAGCATTGCAACAGTGTTTATTTTAGTTTCAGTTTCGGTTTTGACTTCCCGTGAATAATGGGGTGTCTAATGGAAAAATATTGGCATAATGGGGTATCTAAGAATCTGGCCCCGGTGTTCCATAGTTGCACTATCCAGACTAATTTGACTAATTTGTTCCTATTGAGCAATACTCAAAAGTGATGTACTTACATTGTAATTACACATTGAGTGGTGTGTATAGTAATAAAGAGCATTAATAGTGTTTGTATACAACTGTGCTGCAATTTTATATTAGAGAAAGTGTAATTGTGCAATATGTGTGAGTGGAACAAAGGGCATTGAAATATTAAATCATCTGTTGGTTTTGAGAGCCATTCTCAGAATTGTTGTCATGTGTTCAAGCACATGAATAGCTTTCTACCGGACACAGAGGTTTAAGCCGGGACACTGGACGCTCGCCCACTCACAGTAGAAGAGACATACATCAGATCCCTAGACAGTATAGCCCAGGCGGTATGAAAACAGTGATTCTGTGAATAATTCTTATGACATAAGGGCATCTAAAAGTGGAACATTGTTTTTCAATGAACATTTAATGCTTGTCTATTTTTTTTTTGCCGCAAGCTTACAATAAACACTTTAACGACTAGTTCAAACAGCACAGTCATTGTCTGTTAAGTAGAGAAAAAGGACACTTTTCCACAAGTGAAAGTGTTGCTTCTTTTTAAATAAAGGATTTCTTATCCCAGTTGTGACCAGTGGCTGAGCATCGCAGTAACTTATTTCCTGCATGTTATTGTACAGAAGAAACCATCCCCCTACGATTGCATTCCAAATAGCACCCTATTCCCTTTATAGTGCACTACATTTGACCAAGGACCATGGGCAATAGGGTACCCTTTGGGACCAAAATATGGTCTACATAGATTAATCCAGATGCAAACATTTTCATCATTTTAGAGTTTGTCAGTTTGAAATGTATAGGCGAGTGTGGCCTACCCTTTTTCAATTATAGTGTACTTCCTCACGCTTCCTCCTAAAGAAGAAATGTAATGTGACCTTGAGTCGACTGGCCATGCCGGCAGAGCAAAGCGGCAGTGTGCTTCTATGTGGGCCATGCCTGGTGTTGTGAATATACACCACAGGAGGTTGGTGGCACCTTAATTGGGGAGGACAGGCTTGTGGTATTGGCTGGAGCAGAATGTGTGGAATGGTATAAAATACATCACACATATGGTTTCCATGTTTTTGATGCAATTCCATTTGCTCCATTGTGGCCATTAATATGAGCCGTCCTCCCCTCAGCAGCCTCCACTGACTCCACTCACTGGACAGTTTATTAGGTACCCATCTAGTACCTTATCGGACCCCCCATTGCCTCCAAAACAGGCTGAATACTTGGGGGCATTCTACAAGGTGTCAGAAATGTTCCACAGGGATGTTTGTCCATTCTGATGGCATCACGCAGTTGCTGCAGATTGGACGGCAGTACATTCATGCTTCCAACAGCCTGTTATATTGTTGAAGTCTGGGGACTGTGCAGGCCACTCAATTAAACTGAACTCGCTGTCATGTTCCAGGCGATGTTTTTCCACTCCTGAATTGTCCAGTGTTATTGATCGCGTACCCACTGGAGCCTCTTCTTCTTGTTTTTAGCTGATGTGAGTGGAACCTGGTGTGGTCCTCTGCTGCAATAGCCCATCCGTAACAAGGATCGACGAGTTGTGCGTTCCGAGATGTCGTTCTGCACACCACTGTTGTACTACGGCGTTTTCTAAGATAATAGATCTGGCGTGCCTGGCACCGACGATCATAGCAGGCTCAAAGTCGCTTGCTTTGCCTATTCTAACATTCAATCGTACAGTAACTACACTCAATGCCTGTCTGACTGCTTTATATAGCAAGCCACGGTCGTGTATCTAATAAACTTGTGAGTGTATGTAGAGACAACTGTGGCCACAAATTGTCTCCATTTGGATCCAATTATGCACAGTAAATGTTAGAAAGAGCGGGGGGAGAGAGGTAGGGAGAGTGAATAAGAGAGAGAGAGAGGGTTGGGAGAAGGAGAAAGACAGAGAGAGAGGCAGAGAGAGAGACAGCAAGAGCTCTGGTGATTCCATGTTGTCAGTCCCAGAGAGGGGGGATGCTAACTGTCATACGGCCTCCGAGACAGAAGGACAGGGACACAAGGGCGACACCAGTATCTGTCACATCCCTGTAACCAAGGGTAGGCTACCCACAGTACTGTTCTTAAAGTGAATCTGGATAACCATTTTTTTGCTGAAGGTTGAAAATAAATATATGAATTTACACAGCCAAAAGTGAGTATTAGAAGTGATTTTCTGAAAAGGTTCCCCCAGAAAAGTTTGACTACTTTTCCTTAATCAGTAACTTTACCGTCTGCCAAGTAGTAACCATCTCAATTGAAATACCAGTGCGCTTTTAATCCTATAAGAACTTGTTACTTTAACTAATCTCTTTGTATTTGGAGAGAAGGGAGAAACCAGGCTGACCCATAGCGTGACAGTACCTCTATAAATACAAAAGCATCTAGATTGTTGTTCTTCTCTTGGAGGACTGTGTGGGTTTCCTTAACCTGTCTAGGATCAGCGTGGCGCTAGCGGCACACCCCCCCCCCCCCCCCCACTGAAAAACCAGTGCCGCGAAATTCAAAAAAAATATATTTTTAAAATATTTAACTTTCACACATTAAAGTCCAATACAGCTAATGAAAGACACAGATCTTGTGAATCCAGTCAACATGTCCGATTTTTAAAATGTTTTACAGGGAAGACACAATATGTAAAGATGTACATCTATTACCTAAAAACACATTAGCATAATCCACCATCTTTTATTTGTCCACCAACACCAGTAGCCATCACCAATTCGGCTAAACTAAGATATTTATAGCCCCTAACCAACAAAAAAACTCATTAGATGACAGTCTGATAACATATTTATGGTATGGGATAGGTTTTGTTAGAAAAAAGTGCATATTTCAGGTAGATGGCATAGGTTACAATTGCACCCACCGTCACAAATGGAATAGAAAAACTACTTAGAGCAACGTGTTTACCTACTTACTAATCATCAAACATTTCGTAAAAATACACAGCATACACGAATCGAAAGACACAGATCCTGTGAATACAGACAATATTTCAGATTTTCTAAGTGTCTTACAGCGAAAACACAATAAATCGTTATATTAGCATAGCACATACCACATAGCAGCCCAGCATTGATTCTAGCCAAAGTGAGCGATAAAAGTCAACATCGCCAAAAGATATTAATTTTTTCACTAACCTTCTCAGAATTCTTCCGATGACACTCCTGTAACATCACATTACAACATGCATATACAGTTTGATCGAAAATGTTTATATTTAGCCACCAAAATCATGGTTAGACAATGTGAAATGTAGCTCAGTTGGTCAGAAAATTTCCTTGCGCCACTTAGACAGTGATCTACTCTTATACATAAATACTCATAAACGTGACTAAAAAATATAGGGTGGACAGGGATTGATAGACAATTTAATTCTTAATACAATTGCGTTATTACATTTTTTAATTTATCCTTACTTTTCAATACAGTTTGCGCCAAGCGAAGCTATGTCAAAAAACATGGCGTCCTAAGCCACTAAAATGTTTCGACAGAAACACGATTTATCATAATAAAAATGTCCTACCTTGAGCTGTTCTTCCATCAGTATCTTGGGCAAAGGATCCTTTCTTGGGAGGAATCGTCTTTATGTGGAAAGCTGTCCTCTTGCCATGTGAAAATGCCAACTGCGTTCGGGATGAACTGAAAGCGTGCCCACCTATTCACAGCGTTAAAGAAATAAATGTCCCAAAATCGCACTAAACGGATATAAATTGCTATAAAACGCTTTAAATTAACTACCTTATGATGTTTTTAACTCCTATAACGAGTGAAAAGATGACCGGAGAAATATAACAGGCTAAACTAACGCTTGGAACAGGAGAGGGTCGGTGTCCTCCACGCGCGTTACGCAGCAAGAAAAGACTTGCTAGCTACAGGGTTTTTTCATTTGTAGTGCCTGTGAACGCGCAATCGACCCCATTGGAATCGTCATCACGTAAAGGCATCCAGGGGAAGACGTAAGAAGTGTCCGTATAGTCATAGCAAAATCAGTGCCCTTTTAACTGACTTCAGAACAGTGGCCAACATTTCTGAAATCTGAATCCATGTCAGGGAAATTGCTGTAGAATGGGCTCTGTTCCACTTAGAGACAAAATTTCAACTCCTATAGAAACTATAGACTGTTTTCTATCCAACAATAATAATAATATGCATATTGTACGATCAAGGATTTTGTGGGAAGCCGTTTAAAAAAGTACCCAATTAGCATAAATAGTCTAAACAGCGCCCCCATCCCCAACAGGTTATTAATATGCTTTCATGCTCAGTGGTGGGATTAGAAACATTTTACGTTGGGTAAAGTTATGTTTTTACCTGGGATGTTCCAGACATCGGAGCGAGAGATCTCTTTGACAGGGCTGGGACTGATAAAAGTGTTTGTCACTGTTCTCTTCTCTCCAAGTTGGTCTGATGTCTCTCTGATCCTTGCAGGGAAGGAGGGAGGCAGGGAGGAGGGGAGAGAGCGAGAGAGAGGAACCCTTATCTGCTTGTTTCAGATGCAGAAGGAGCGTACATTTTTGCAGTGAGTTTGTGAGACCTTGGGAGGGAGGGAGAACAGGACGTGCGAGGGAGAGAAGAATGTGCGTCAGCTAAACGTCTTGATAAATATTGTGCTGGTGTTTGTTGTACCAGATACTATCAGACCAGAGGACTGGGGAGGCTGCCAAGCTGCCTGCCATATCATTGAGATAGTAAATCAGCAGCCCATGAGACCCGCTAGATTAGAGAGCTGTTAAAGAGAAGAAAACATCCCAGATATGCCATGTAGATATGCACAGTCCAGGAGGACAATACTGAGAAATTAAAAGTATGTCACAAGTGGCATCCTATCCCCTATTTAGTGCACTATGGGCTCTGGTCAAAAGTAGTGCACTAAATAGGGGATAGGATGCCACTTGTGACATACTTCTAAAGGGAATACAGATGAGATTGACTTATTTAGATAATGTTTTTGTTGCTGAAGTTTGTAATTTCCACTTAAATGTCAGACTTGATTAACCCTAACAAAAAATGGATCAACCCCTACTTAAAAATTATTCAAATTTTCCTGCTGTAGCAAACTGGCTCAAATTAAGATCCTACATCTGTATGATGCTGTGTTTTGACAGCATCTACCTGCTAACTATTCTGCTTCTGATCTGTATAATTATGACAGGCTATTACTGTACGCCATTTATCATTTCTAATCTCCCAAATCAGAAATCAGGAAAGCTCAGAAAAAATTTCATTGGGTTGACAAATAATTAGCATAATTTTAGCAAAACGTATGGGTGAAAATGTCTAAAAAGCTAAAACCGAATAGGGTGGTTTTTGAAGCAGTTTCCAAGGACACTGATCCATATCTGATTCTTGTCGTTCACTGACTATCACAGTGCCAGGTAGAGGCCTGTTTGTAGGCAAGGCTTACGGAAGCCACATCTCTCCCCTCTACACCCTTCCACATCCCTCCGCCTCTCTCCCTACCTCCCTTTCTCGTCGTGGTTCTCTTGGCACACTCTAGCAAAATGCAGGCCATTTGCAGCAGGAAACTAGAACCGCATTGCCTGAGCTGGGATGGCCTAATTAACCCCACAACAGAGCTTACAGTATAGAGTACAGACTACAATGGAAAGAAAGTCTCCTATGGATGTATTTTACCCACATTACTTGTGGTAAATCCATGTGGTCTATGGATATCAGATGCATAATGAAAGTGGGGTTGAAAATGGTCTCTTTTGTTAGTTGTAAATGAGAACTTGTTCTCAACTAGCCTACCTGGTTAAATAAAGGTGAAATAAAACATTTACAAATTAAAAAAACAACAAAGCCCAGTAGGAAAAAGTGGCCCTGACCTTCCCCTGCTGTGACCCAGCTAGCACATTTGGTTCCTTGGAAGTTGTGGGAAAGTATGTTTTACATTTCCCATTGAATCTTGGAATGAAGCCATAACTTATTTGACCGGCTAACTAAACTTATAATTTTTTTTTTTTTTTTGAGAATTGATGTTAACATTTCAGCTGTTCTGAAAACACTTTTAGGTTGGTTCCCTGAACATTTTCCTTAAAAGTTTTTGATATTTTCTGGGTACGGAAATATAGGTTATTTCGAGGTTGTGTGTGCAAGTGGTTTGTTAATGTCATTGTTGTGAACAGAGTGCCCCATGGTGGCAGTAGGGTAATGGTATGTCGTTCACTGACTATCACTATCAAATGTGTCCATTTCAAACGGCCTCGTACTCAATTCTTGCTCGTACAATAGGCATAAGCTACGGACAATGAACACATTTGGATTTTATCTATGGCAATTTGAACACAACGAGATCCTGAGGCCCATTGTCATGCCATCACCTCATGTTTCAGCATGATAATGCACAGCCCTATGTTGCAAGGCTCTGTACACAATTCCTGGAAGCAACAAATGTCCCAGTTCTTCCATGGCCTGCATACTGTCTATACTTGTCACCCATTGAGCGTGTTTGGGATGATCTAGATCGACGTCTTCCAGTTCCCCCCAATATCCACCAATTTCGAACAGCCATTGAAAGAGGAATAGGACAACATTCCACAGGCCACAAACAACAGCCTGATCAACTGTATGCGAAGGAGATGTGTCGCGCCTCATGAGGCAAATGGTGATCACACCAGATAGAAGGGTTTTTTGATCCACGTCCCTCTTTTTTGTAAGTTATCCATGATCAACAGTTGTGAAATCCATAGATTAGGGCCTAATAAATTTCAATTGACTGATTTCCTTATGTGACTCACCACCTGGCTTCGCTCTTATGAAGCAAAATGTGAAATGTTTTTTTTTTACATTGGATAAAAGTAGAGACTCAGAGCTACAAAATGGTATATCATACATTGCATTTGAGGAACAATGGAAAAGTAATTCTGATTTGAATGTTGATGAACTTGTAAACTCACTTTTGAGAAAATGGCCTTTGAATGTTTTGGTATCTAGTGAAGAGCTCTTCGTTGTCTACACCCATTCAGCATTGCTCACACCCTCTTAAGCTTTAGCCCCACCTATCTCAGTTCGCTCTCAGAGCGCACACTTGATGCTCTAGCAGATGATTGTTTACCTACATAAGAGACGAAAACAGAATTTGCTGTAGGATTGATGAGGATCTGAATATTGCAAATGTACAGTCTCTTACTGTCACGATCGTCTTCGTGAGAGAGAGTGGACCAAGGCGCAGCGTGTGCAAAATACATCTCTTTTATTTTAGAGAAGGGAAAAACACTCAACGAACACTATTAACCTGTTCGGTGTGCAAGTCCGACGTCGTTACATTTATGACAACAGCCAGCTCAAAGTGCAGGGCGCGAAATTCAAAATATATATTTTTTAAATATTTAACTTCTTATGGCTGCAAGGGGCGGTATTGAGTAGCCTGATAAAATGTGTCCATTTCAAACGGCCTCGTACTCAATTCTTGCTCGTACAATATGCATATTATTATTACTATTGGATAGAAAACACTCTCTAGTTTCTAAAACCGTTTGAATTATTTCTCTGAGTGAAACAGAACTCCTTCTGCAGCACTTTTCCTGACCAGGAAGTGGAATGTCAGATATCGATGCTCTGTTCAACTTCATGCCTATACATGGGCGTGATACGTAAGAGTCTACATACACTTCATACGCCTTCCCCTGGTTGTCAAGATGCGGTGAGAGAAGAAATTTCGTGTCTATCTTGGTCTGAGGTGGAATAAAAGCTCTTTGTTTGACGTGACCGTCCATTTCCTGTTTCTGGAGCGCGCGAAAGGGGACATGGATATGCCTTCTGTTTAGCTGTCGTTATGAATGACTAACATCTCCGTCTTAGATTTTATTTGATACATGTGACCATATCATCGTAATGTATGTTTTTTCAATATAGTTTAACCTGTCTAGGACTAGGGTGCCGCTAGCGGCACACCCCCCCCACCCCCACTGAAAAGGCAGAGCCGCGAAATTCAAAAAAAATATTTTTTTAAAATATTTAACTTTCACACATTAAAGTCCAATACAGCTAATGAAAGACACAGATCTTGTGAATCCAGACAACATGTCCGATTTTTTAAATGTTTTACAGGGAAGACACAATATGTAAAGATGTACATCTATTACCTAAAAACACATTAGCATAATCCACCATCTTTTATTTGTCCACCAACACCAGTAGCTATCACCAATTCGGCTAAACTAAGATATTTATAGCCCCTAACCAAGAAAAAAACTCATCAGATGACAGTCTGATAACATATTTATGGTATGGGATAGGTTTTGTTAGAAAAATGTGCATATTTCAGGTAGCTGGCATAGTTTACAATTGCACCCACCGTCACAAATGGACTAGAATAATTACAATGAGCAACGTGTTTACCTAACTACTAATCATCAAACATTTCGTAAAAATACACAGCATACACTAATCGAAAGACACAGATCCTGTGAATACAGACAATATTTCAGGTTTTCTAAGTGTCTTACAGCGAAAACACAATAAATCGTTATATTAGCATAGCACATGTGCAAACATTACCCCAGCATTGATTCTAGCCAAAGAGAGCGATAACGTAAACATCGCCAAAATATATTATTTTTTTCACTAACCTTTTAAGAATTCTTCAGATGACACCCCTGTAACATCACATTACAACATACATATACAGTTTGTTTGAAAATGTGCATATTTAGCCACCAAAATCATGGTTAGACAATGGGAAATGTAGCCCAGCTGGTGAGAAAATGTCCGTGCGCCATATTAGACAGTGATCTACTCGTATACATAAATACTCATAAACGTGACTAAAAAATATAGGGTGGACAGCGATTGATAGACAATTTAATTCTTAATACAATCGCGGAATTACATTTAAGTTATCCTTACTTTTCAATACAGTTTGCGCCAAGCGAAGCTACGTCAAAAAACATGGCGTCCTAAGCCACTAACATTTTTTGACAGAAACACGATTTATCATAATAAAAATTTCCTACTTTGAGCTGTTCTTCCATCAGTATCTTGGGCAAAGGATCCTTTCTTGGGTCTAATCGTCTTTTGGTGGAAAGCTGTCCTCTTGCCATGTGGAAATGCCAACTGCGTTCGGGATGAACTGGAAGCGTGCCCAGAGATTCACAGCGTCTCAGAAATAAATGTCCCAAAATCGCACTAAACGGATATAAATTGCTACAAAACGCTTTAAATTAACTACCTTATGATGTTTTTAACTCCTATAACGAGTAAAAACATGACCAGAGAAATATAACAGGCTAAACTAACGCTTGGAAAAATAGCAGGTCGATGTCCTCCACGCGCATTACGCAGCTGGAAAGGAGCTCCTACCTACAGGGTTTTTTAATTTATAGTGCCTGTGAACGCGCAATCGACCCCATTCAAATCGTCATCACGTAAAGGCATCCAGGGGAAGACGTAAGCAGTGTCCGTATACTCATAGGAATAACATTGGCCTTAAAACTGACTCCAGAACAGGGGCCAACATTTCTGAAATCTGACTCCATGTCAGGGAAATTGCTGTAGAATGACTTCTGTTCCACTTAGAGACAAAATTTCAACTCCTATAGAAACTATAGACTGTTTTCTATCCAATAATAATAATAATAATATGCATATTGTACGATCAAGAATTTTGTAGGAAGCCGTTTCAAAAATTACACGATTACCATAAATAGTGACAACAGCGCCCCCAGCCTTAACAGGTTAACAAACTGAAACAAAACAACAAACAATCGTGAAGCTAAAGACGTAAGTGCAAACACAAGCTACAAACGTACAACATAGACAACTACCCACAAAAGCCTACTGCCTATGGCTGCCTTAAATATGGCTCCCAATCAGAGACAATGAATGACAGCTGTCTCTGATTGAGAACCAATCTAGGCAGCCATAGACATAACTAAACAACTACACTCTACTCTGCCCCATACACATACAACACCCCTAGAGACTACAAAACACATACATTCCCAATGTCACACCCTGACCTAACTAAAAAACATAAAGAAAACAAAGAATACTAAGGCCAGGGCGTGACACTTACTAGACGTCCGCAAATGTTTTTTAAATATGCCGACAGTCTCTCGGACATTTGGTTTCCGTTTTAATAACATTTTCAAATGTTGGTAATTTTTCCGCTTGTTCCTGAAAATTACACTGGATGTCAACTGGCTGCTAATGCAAATGTTCAAAACAGCACTAAAATGACATGGCCATTTCTCCTAAACAGAAAAGACTTCGAAGACGAAACCCGGTGAGCGCGGGCTTGGCCAAATTGGCTTTTAGCCCACATGACAACATGGCGTCGAGGCCTCAACGCTTTTTGAGTTAAGAACCATTTTCTGCGATTAAAAGTCAAAAACGGTCATAGAGTGCTAATTTGACCGCTTCACGTCGAAGTACATGACCTACGGTGTCAGGAAAAAAAGAACCAGCCGTTTATCTATCGTAATTTATGAGAAATCATACAATGTACAATTGGTGATGGTCAAACAAATCTAGGTTTTTTTTCAAAAAAGTTACAGATCCTGTTGCGGCGTGTTCAGACTAATCATTTAATACAGGTTTCGGAGCTCTACGTGATGTCTCTGAATTTCTGTGATTTTCTGAAATCACACACACAGTCAATGGGGAGTAACACAGTGAGGGGCTTACATACACACAGTAGTTACCTACGTTCGAACTATCAAAGATCCGTCAGACCTAGAGCTCTGAAACTTTAGAAACCTGTTCTAGAGCTGAAGTTGATAGTGCGTGGTGAGTTATGTGGCTCTAGAAAGCTCTCTGACCGAGAAACAGTCTCGTACATTTGCAATAACTTCAATTCATTATGACCATCACGAAAATGACGACATTTAGAAAAGCCTCAGAGTCGCAAGATTAGGTGCATTGAAACCTCCTCGGCCCATAGTGATGGACCCCAACGTTGCTGTCCAATAGCTCATTCAAGGACCCCGTAGCAACGCCTGGAAAAGTATATTTTCAGCACCAATTAAGGACATTGCTCGGGCACCGAATGACCTATCGAGCCGAATCTTGGGATTCAGGGTCGCCTCACATAGGCCTACACATAATGTCAGAACTGGACCCGCAGCTAGAACGTAATACGTGTTTAATGTTTATTTTTGTTTAAACAGAAGGCACTGTGAATTTTGGGCCTGCTCTGAAATTTGTGATAGTTGGCTTCTAAACGAGTTGGAAAAAATGTGGTGTCAGTTTGTATCAGTTTGGTGTCAGAACGATATCTAGTTGACTGATGGACGGTGACTTGCTGGCTGACTTTTGTCCATTTGCAATATGTTTAAACAGTGATAGACCATCATCAAATTCACATTCTGAAATCAACACCAACGAGCGATGGAGAGGAACCAGAATCACTACCCAGTCAACCCGAGTTCATCGGGCCAGTCAATTTCGCATTCATGCAGTATTTTTGAGTATGTCAATTTCGTGATGGTAAATGCCCATTGAAACATACTGCAAATGGACAGCCGTGCACCTGGTGATTGGAATGGGTTACCAGGAGCACATTTTAAAATGTTTTTTAAATCCTTTAGGTGGGAAAAAGGGGTCTACGGTTTGGTAGGGAGCACACCTCACCCCTGACCATCCAATATGGGGTGCCCCTGGTCATTTTGGAAATGTTTTTCAAAAAATAATTAAAAACAACAGATTCCCACTTCTCCCTCATCAAACATGACAAATAGACCATCTAGGTTGATTCATGGCTTAACATAGTGCTATATATAATTTGGGCAGTATAAATGCAATTTGGACATGGTACACTGACTTTTGGGTTTGGAAACCGACTTCCTATGATCGTACATGGCAAATGGACATAACATCCTGATTTGGCACTTTCAATACTTTCATTTTGCATTGGGACCTTTCTTATGGCATTTGGCAATGGTTTTCTGACTTTTGACTTTTGACTTTTGACATCCTATGATATCATATTGCAAATGGACAAAACAACCTGATTTTGCACTTTCAATACTTTCATATTGCATTTGGACATTTCTTATTGCATTTGGTAATGGTTCACTGACTTTTGACTTCGAGTTTTGACTTCCTATGAAATCCTTTTGCAAATGGACCAAATATATTTCTTAAGGACAAGTTAACTTCTACTGCCTCAGAAACACGGATCCGGGAGAACCCCCCACCTCCCCCGCCAGTAAAAAAGCTGAATAGCATAGCTAGCATAGCGTCACAATTAAATAGTAGCATCTAAATATCATTCAATCACAAGTCCAAGACACCAAAGGAAAGATAAAGATCTTGTGATTCAAGCCATCATCTCTGATTTTTAAAATGTTTTACAGGGAAGACACAATATGTAAATCTATTAGCTAACCACGTTAGCAAAAATCACAATTTTTCTTTGTCCACCATTTTTTCTCAACACCAGTAGCTATCACCAATTCGGCCAAATAAAGATATTGATAGCCACTAACCAAGAAAAAACCTCATCAGATGACAGTCTGATAACATATTTATGGTATAGGATAGGTTTTGTTAGAAAAATGTGCATATTTCAGGTATAAATCATAGTTTACAATTGCACCCACCATCACAACTCGACTAGAAAAAATACAGAGAGCAACGTGTATTACCTAATTACTAATCATAAAACATTTCTTAAAAATACACAGCGTACACTAATTGAAAGACACAGATTCTGTGAATCCTGTAAGGGTCCTGACCTGTTTTATGTTGTTTTTTGTATGTGTTTAGGTCAGGGCATGTGTTTTGGGTGGGCAGTCTATGTTATCTGTTTCTATGTTGGTTTTGGTTGCCTGGTATGGCTCTTAATTAGAGGCAGGTGTTTGCGTTCTCCTCTAATTAAGAGTCATATTTAGGTAGGGTGTTCTCACTGTTTGTTTGTGGGTGATTGTCTCCTGTGTCGTCGAATGTATGTACCATACGGGACTGTTTGGCTGTTCGTTTATTTTGATGTCGTCTGTTTCCTGTCAGTTTATGTTCAGGTTTCGTCGACGTCGTTTTCTTGTTTTGTATTTTTGAAAGTGTTTTTTGTTTTTTTCGTGTTGCCATCATAGTTTTTTCAAATAAAGAGATGGCCTATTTCCCTACTGCTGCATTTTGGTCTGATGATCCTTCTCTCCTCTCCTCGTCCGAGGATGAGGAGAGAGACAGCCCTTACAGAATCACCCACCTAAATAAGACCAAGCGGCAAGGGAATGCTCAACAGAGCAACAAGGACTCCTGGACTTGGGAGGAGATCCTGGATGGTAGAGGACCTTGGGCTCAGCCAGGGGAATATCGCCGTCCCAAGGAGGAGTTGGAAGCAGCGAAGGATGAGAGGCGCTGGTATGAGGAGGCAGCGCGGCGACGCGGTTGGGAGCCCGTGAGTCAGACCCAAAAATTTATTGGGGGGGGGCACACGAGGAGTGTGGCAAAGCTGGGTAGGATAGCCGAGCCAACTCCCCGTGCTTACCGTGGAGGTAGAAGGCGTCGTACTGGTAAGACACCGTGTTATGCGGTAAAGCGCACGGTGTCCCCAGTACGCGTGCTTAGCCCAGTGCGGGCTATTCCACCTTGCCGCACTGGGAGGGCTAAGTGGGGCATCGAGCCGGATGTCATGAAGCCGGCCCAACGTATCTGGCCTCCAGTACGTCTCCTCGGGCCGGCGTACATGGCACCAGCCTTACAGGTGGTGTCCCCGGTTCGCCTGCATAGCCCAGTGCGGGCTATTCCACCTCGCCGCACTGGCAGGGCTACGGGGACCATTCAACCTGGTAGGGTTGGGGAGGCTCGGTGCTCAAGAGCACGTGTCCTCCTTCACGGTCCGGTAGACCCGGTGCCACCTCCATGTACCAGTCCTCCGGTGGCAGCCCCCCGTACCAGGCTGTCTCTCCGGGTTCTCTCTCCTGCTGTTTCCTCCTCTCCAGCGCAGCCAGTGCCTAGACCACGCACCAGGCTGTCTCTCCTTCTCCTCCCTACAGAGCCGTCCTGCCATGACCAGCCAGAGCCGTCCTGCCATGACCAGCCAGAGCCGTCCTGCCATGACCAGCCAGAGCCGTCCTGCCATGACCAGCCAGAGCCGTCCTGCCATGACCAGCCAGAGCCGTCCTGCCATGACCAGCCAGAGCCGTCCTGCCATGACCAGCCAGAGCCGTCCAGCCAGGGCCTGCCAGAGCCGTTCAGCCAGGACCTGCCAGAGCCGTCCAGCCAGGACCTGCCAGAGCCGTCCAGCCAGGACCTGCCAGAGCCGTCCAGCCAGGACCTGCCAGAGCCGTCCAGCCAGGACCTGCCAGAGCCGTCCAGCCAGGATCTGCCAGAGTCCCTCAGCCAGGATCTGCCAGAGTCCCTCAGCCAGGATCTGCCAGAGTCCCTCAGCCAGGATCTGCCACAGTCCCTCAGCCAGGATCTGCCAGAGTATATCAGCCGGGACCTGCCCCTTGTCCCGGTGTTGCCCCTTGTCCCGGTGCTGCTCTTTATCCTGGTGCTGCCCCTTATCCTGGTGCTGCCCCTTGTCCCGGTGCTGCCCCTTCTCCCGGTGCTGCCCCTTGTCCCGGTGCTGCCCCTTCTCCCGGTGCTGGCCGATCATTTAGGGGATGTTAGTTTTAGGGTGGTCATTGGGAGGGGAAGACAGAAGCGGGGAGTGACTATGGTGGTGTGGGGACAGCGTCCAGAGCCGGAGCCACAAAACAGAAAAATCTCATAATAAACATATACATAAGCTTAACCTCTAACGAGCCCCTACCCCGGATCCGGGAGCACCCCCCACCCCCCCCCCCCATACTGATTAGCATCGCTAGCATAGCGTCACAATTAAATAGTAGCATCTAAACATCATTAAATCACAAGTCCAAGACACCTAATGAAAGATACAGATCCTGTGAATAAAGCCACCATTTCAGATTTTTAAAATGTTGTACAGGGTAGACAAAATATGTAAATCTATTAGCTAACCACGTTAGCAAAAGACACCACTTTTCTAACTCCATCGGTTTCTTACTCCATCAGGTGCTATCACCAATTCGGCTAAACTAAGATATTGATAGCCACTAACCAAGAAAAAAACTGATCAGATGACAGTCTGATAACATATTTATGGTATAGGATAGGTTTTGTTTGAAAAATGTGCATATTTCAGGTAGATTTCATAGTTTACAATTGCACCCACCGTCACAAATGGACTAGAATAAATAAATAGAGCAACGTGTATTACCTAATTACTAATCATCAAACATATCGTAAAAATACACAGCATACACTAATCGAAAGACACAGATCCTGTGAATACAGACAATATTTCAGATTTTCTAAAAAAACACAATAAATCGTTATATTAGCATACCACATGTTCAAAAATTACCAGAGCATAGATTCTAGCCAAAGAGAGCGATAACGTCAACATTGCCAAAATATATTAATTTTTTCACTAACCTTCTCAGAATTCTTCCGATGACACTCCTGTAACATCATATTACACAATCCATATAGAGTTTGATCGAAAATGTGCATATTTAGCGGCACAAATCGTGCTTACACAATGGAAATACTGTCCAACTACTCAAGCAATCTGCCCGGCAGCATCATGATAATACAACTATTTTTATCGAAAACTATTCATAAACTTGACTAAAAAAATACAGGTTGGCCATGAAATGAAAGATGCATTAGTTATTAATGCAACCGCTAAGTTAGATTTTTAAAATTAACGTTACTAGACATACAGTGTGCGTTACAGACAGACTAGTGCCGCAATAACGTTGTCACTATTTACCGTTATTGAGTTTACATTTTTCCACATAAAAATGGAATAACATCATAAATAGCTCTTACTTTTCGACGAGCTTCCATCGGAATCTTGGCCAAGTGGTACTTTTGTCCAAAAGAATCGTTGCTTGGTTGTAAAACGTTGCATTCAACTTCTGATATAGCAGCTAACTATAGCTAACAATTGCTAACATTAGCTAACGTGTCCAAATCCTCATTACGCAATACTGAGGAAATTCCGAAAAATAGCAATATACTCGCATAATCTGGTATAACTCGGTTTCAAATAGCTTCGTTATGATGTTTCTAACACCTATATCAAATTAAATTACAGACTGATATATCTAAAGTTCATTACTGAGCGTTCGAAAATGGCATCCCGGGGTCTCTCTCTGCGTAAAGTTCAACGTCGAAAAGAAGGCGTACCTCACTCCTTGGTGTTTTATAACCTCTGAGAGCTACGCAGAAAGCCCATTCCACTTCTCATTGGTTACTGACATCCAGGGGAAGGCGGGTGCAGTTCGTGTCGTTCCATAGGATATACACACCCCTTTAAACTGAAATGAGATCAGAGCTTCGCTCTCAGACCTTCGCAAAACCTGTCATGGATTTCGCTGTATAAAGAGTTCTGTTCCACTCAGAGACATAATTCAAACGGCTATAGAAACTAGATAGTGTTTTCTATCCAATAATAACAATATAATGCATATTGTACGATCAAGAATTGAGTAGGAAGCTTTGGGCTGGGGGGCAGTATTGAGTATCTTGGATGAATAAGGTGCCCAGAGTAAACTGCCTGCTACTCAGGCCCAGAAGCTAAGATATGCATATTACAAAAATGTTGAATGCTGCCACCTATCCAAGTGAAATTAACTTCTTATGGCTGCAGGGTCAGTATTGAGTAGCTTGGATGAAAGGTGCCCAGAGGTGCCCAGAGTAAACGGCCTGCTCCTCAGTCCCAGTTGCTAATATATGCATATTATTATTAGCACTCTGAAGTTTCTAAAACTGTTTGAATGATGTCTGTGAGTATAACAGAACTCATATGGCAGGCAAAAACCTGAGAAAAAATCCAAACAGGAAGTGGGAATTCTGAGGTTGGTCGATTTTCAACAAACCCCATATTGAATATACAGTGGGATATGGATGAGTTTGCACTTCCTACGGCTTCCACTAGATATCAACAGTCTGTAGAACCTTGTCTGATGCCTCTACTGTGAGGCGTAGGATTTTTAATGAATTTATTTGCAAATTATGGTGGAAAATAAGTATTTGGTCAATAACAAAAATGTATCTCAATACTTTGTTATATACCCTTTGTTGGCAATGACAGAGGTCAAACATTTTCTGTAAGTCTTCACAAGGAGTAATATTACTCTGGTCATGTTTCTACTCGTTATAGGAGTTAAAAACATCATAAGGTAGTTAATTTAAAGCGTTTTATAGCAATTTATATCCGTTTAGTGCGATTTTGGGACATTTATTTCTGAGACGCTGTGAATCTCTGGGCACGCTTCCAGTTCATGCCGAACGCAGTTGGCATTTCCACATGGCAAGAGGACAGCTTTCCACCAAAAGACGATTAGACCCAAGAAAGGATCCTTTGCCCAAGATACTGATGGAAGAACAGCTCAAAGTAGGAACAATTTATTATGATAAATCGTGTTTCTGTCGAGAAATGTTAATCGCTTATGACGCCATCTTGTTTGACGTAGCTTCGCTTGGCGCAAACTGTATTGAAAAGTAAGGATAATTTAAAAAATGTAAATCAACGATTGTATTAAGAATTAAATTGTCTATCAATCGCTGTCCACCCTATATTTTTTAGTCACGTTTATGAGTATTTATGTATACGAGTAGATCACTGTCTAATATGGCGCACCAACATTTTCTCACCAGCTGGGCTACTTTTCCCATTGTCTAACCATGATTTTGGTGGCTAAATATGCACATTTTCGAACAAACTGTATATGTATGTTGTAATGTGATGTTACAGGGGTGTCATCTGAAGAATTCTGAGAAGGTTAGTGAAAAAAATAATATATTTTGGCGATGTTTACGTTATCGCTCTCTTTGGCTAGAATCAATGCTGGGGTAATGTTTGCACATGTGCTATGCTAATATAACGATTTATTGTGTTTTCGCTGTAAGACACTTAGAAAATCTGAAATATTGTCTGTATTCACAGGATCTGTGTCTTTCGATTAGTGTATGCTGTGTATTTTTACGAAATGCTTGATGATTAGTAGTTAGGTAAACACGTTGCTCATTGTAATTATTCTAGTCCATTTGTGACGGTGGGTGCAATTGTAAACTATGCCAGCTACCTGAAATATGCACATTTTTCAAACAAAACCTATCCTATACCATAAATATGTTATCAGACTGTCATCTGATGAGTTTTTTTCTTGGTTAGGGGCTATAAATATCTTAGTTTAGCCGAATTGGTGATAGCTACTGGTGTTGGTGGACAAATAAAAGATGGTGGATTATGCTAATGTGTTTTTAGGTAATAGATTTACATCTTTACATATTGTGTCTTCCCTGTAAAACATTTTAAAAATCGGACATGTTGGCTGGATTCACAAGATCTGTGTCTTTCATTAGCTGTATTGGACTTTAATGTGTGAAAGTTAAATATTTAAAAAATATTTTTTTTTTGAATTTCGCGGCTCTGCCTTTTCAGTGGGGGTGGGGGGGGAGTGCCGCTAGCGGAACGTGTGTCCTTGAAAGGTTAAGGTATATGTTTTGTGCATTTGGAATATGATTTCATAGGAAGTCAAAAGTCAAAAGTCAAAAATGTCAAAAATTTGGAAAAAACGTATCACCCCCTTTAAAAAAGTGCTTTCTGGACCGTTTTTTGAAATTCTTTCGATTTTTAGGTCAATTACACATGTATAAGAACTGTATGAAGATACTTTAGTCACATTTTATTATCATATTATTTTTTGAAATGTTTACTTGTACTTAAGAAATATGTTTGTGCATTTGCAATCTGATTAAATATGAAGTCAAAAATGTGAATAAATTAGAAAAAACTTATCAACCCCTTTAAAAAAGTGCTTTTGGATTTCATAGTGGAAAATAACATTTTGTTTTTAAAAGGCCAAAATGAAGCATTTAAAACCGTTTTGAAAAATGACGCCTGGTAACCCAAAACATAGAATATTTTTTGACTTTTTTGGAAACCTCCTTAAATCACTCAGTCCGGACCCCCATTGACTCGAGAAGAAAAAACAAAACAAAAATTCCAGAAGAAAAAACAGAATATTTTCAGACTTTTTTTGAAAATCTCCATAAATCACTCAGGCCAGCACACATTGATTTTTGCCCGTAGAATAGTGCTCCCAGAGCGGGTATGGAATTCTGGATGCCCCCTAAAAGCAATTTCAACCATGGCACCTGATAACCCCAAAAAAATACCAGGTGCACGAAAAGTTTAGACTTATATATACTTTTTTTGAAAACCTCCATAAATCACTCAGGTTAGCACCCATTGTTTTTTGCCCGTAATATAGTGCTCCCAGAGTGGGTATGAAAGTCTGGATCCCCCCTAAAAGCATTTAAGGCTCTGTGTGTCTTTAAGCACCATACTTTTTCATTCTATCCTTGTCTGTGTGTGTGTGTGTGAGCTTTTCTTTGACATCTGTTTAGAGAAATGACTGATTTACACTTCACGAGGGTTGCCTAATCACACACTTAAAGTTTTGGAAAGATCTGACTTTTTTAACCCTTTGAAACAGCACCTATGACCCCATTTTAAGGCACTTCCGGTTGGCACAGGAAGCTATAAGTAAACACCTATCCTGATCGGGGTATGTTCTTACAGAATCCTGAGTTTTAAGTCTATACATTAAGAACTGACGCATTTACATAGGGTTGAATGCACTATATATCACAAACTGCTGGTTGGCTATGGCAAAACACTTTTAGGGTGATTTAACCACTTCCGGTTGCTCCAGGAAGCTTAGAATCGACACAGGTAGACCTCATGGTGGCCTGATTGACTGACATCAAAGACAGGTCCATAAGACAATCATAACCCACATAGGCTTTAGGTTGAATTTAGAGTTGCAGTCAATGTATTCCAATGGGGAGACATTTCATTGTAAACTATTTGATGTTAACACCTTCTTTTAACTGTGAAGGGTTAATGCCACAAGGTCAGGGTTAGGCTTGCACAGATCGGGAGGACCTTAAGAACACTCCTGAGGTGAAATTGTGTTTCTAACCTTAACGGTTCTCTCTCTGTGTCCCAAAAGCAAATGAAAATGACATTGAGGTCAAAAGGTCATTTGTGTCCGTTCTCTTGTAACGGTCGGTGCGCTCAGACCGAGCGAGCTACGGTCAAGCGGGGCATCTCGTTGAACTCGGTACGGCCTAGAGATAATAGTAATGCCATTGTGGGCTTTGTGTTTCTTTAAGCGCCGTACTTTTTCACTCCATCCTTCCTTTTTGTGTGTGTGTGTTTGTGTGAGAGAGCTTTTCTTTGACATCTGTTGGGAAAAATGACTGATTACAGTTCATGAGGGTTGTCTAATCACACAAGTGAAGTTTTGAAAAGATCTGACCTTTATTACCCTTCAAACCTGACCCTGTGGCACCATTTTAAGGTACTTCCAGTTGACATAGGAAGCTGAAATTGAACACATACCCTCCTTGGCGTAGGCTCTTATATAATATTGAGTTTTAAGTCTTTATGTTAAGAACTGACTTATTTAAAGAGGGTTAAATGAGTGTGTGTTATTTCATGAAATCATATAAAATCACAGGATTCTCGCAGAGCTTCGAGACCCACTTTAAAAATGTACGTCTGAACACACTGCAACCGGATCTGTGATTAAAAAAAAAAAAAAAATCCTCTTTGTGAACATCACCAAACGGTCAATGTACGATTTCTCTTAAATTACGATAGATAAATGGCTGGTTCTTTTTTTCCTGACACCGTATGCTTATGTACTTTGACATGAAGCGGTCAAATTAGCACCCTACTTGCGTTTTAACCCTTTAATCCCAGAAAAATGGCCCTAACTCAAAAAGCGCTGAGGTCTCGAAGCCATCTTGTTCGGGGCCAACTGCCCATTACTCCAAACCTACGCTCGCCGAGTTTTGTCTTCAAAATATTTTCAGTTTAGGAGAAAAGGCCGCGCTCGTTTGCCACGTGCTCGTGCGCCTGCAATATGATTTATTTTCCCTCTTGTGGGAATTTTCGAGAATGCAGAAAAAAGTCAAAAATGTGTCATTTTAATAAAACGGAAACCGAAAGTCCGAGACGTTTTTTTGAGTGACTTCCTGAAAGAGCTCTCCGCCGCCCACGGCCCGACGCCGTCCGCGATTTTCTGCGACGTCGCAAGACGTCAGGTAAGGGACCGTACATTTGCAATGGGACTTTCTTCACTAACCATACGGCTCCCGTCTCAGAGTTCCCTTAAGGTATGGTAGGCTTTGTTACCTTGGTCCCAGCTCTCTGCAGGTCATTCACTAGGTCCCCCCTGGTGGTTCTGGGATTTTTGCTCTGGGATCATTTTGACCCCACGGGGTGAGAGCTTGCGTGGAGCTCCAGATCGAGGGAGATTATCAGTGGCCTTGTATGTCTTCCATTTCCTAATAATTGCTCCCACAGTTGATTTCTTCAAACCAAGCTGCTTACCTTTTGCAGATTCAGTCTCCCAGCCTGGTGCAGGTCTACAATTTTGTTTCTGGTGTCCTTTGACAGCTCTTTGGTCTTGGCCATAGTGGAGTTTGGAGTGTGACTGTTTGAGGTTGTGGACAGGTGTCTTTTATACTGACAACAAGTTCAAACAGGTGCCATTAATACAGGTAACGAGTAGAGGACAGAGGAGCCTCTTAAAGAAGAAGTTACAGGTCTGTGAGGGCCAAAAATCTTGCTTGTTTGTAGGTGACCAAATACTTATTTTCCATCATGATTTGCAAATAAATTCTTTACAAATCCTACAATGTGATTTTCTGGAGAATTTTTTTTTCATTTTGTCTGTCATAGTTCAAATGTACCTATGATGAAAATTACAGGCCTCTCTCATATTTTTAAGTGGGAGAACTTGCACAATTGGTGGCTGACTAAATACTTTTTGCCCCACTGTACATGTGTGTTTGAGGAATTTTAATTATGAGATTTCTGTTGTTTGAATTTGGCACCATGCACTTTCACTGGCTGTTGTCATATCGATCCCGTGTCCACTTCTGGTTGCTCCAGGAGTCTTATAATCAACACAGGTAGACCTCATAGTGGCCTGATGAATTGTCAACGAAGACAGATTCATAAGGTAGTCATAACCCACATAGGTTTCAGGTTGAATTTAGGGGAGCAGGCAATGTATTCCTATGGGGAGAGAAGTTATTGCAAACTGTTTGATGTAAACACCCTGTTTTCACTGTTAAGGGTTAACGATACACGGTCAAGGTTATGCTTGCACAGATCGGGGGGATTTTAGGAACTTTTCTGAGGTTGATGTTTATCTTTCATTTGCTGTATTGTACTTGTGATTTCATGAAAATTATATTATATGATATCCCTGTCGCGTTAGGCTAGGCTATGCTAGTCAGCTTTTTTGATGAGGATGCTCCCGGATCCGGGATGTGTAGCAATGAAAGGTTAACCACTTGTGGTTGCTCCAGGAAGTTTAAAATCAAGACAGGTTGACCTCATAGTGGCAATACATCAAAAAGCGTGAAGACTTCTGCCTGAAGCCCAAACATGCCACAGCATACATGTTGGACCCCAAGTATGCTGGCAAAAGTATCCTGTCTGGTGCAGAGATCAACAAGGTCTATGGTGTCATCACTACTGTGTCTCGACACCTTGGCCTGGATGAGGGCAAGGTTCCTGGCAGTCTGGCGATGAAGGTTCCTGGCAGTCCTGGCAGTCTGGCGATGTATGGGATGAAAACAAGACAAATGTTCAGTCTGATTAACTGTATGCTACAAATAATAGCAGCTGCAAACAGCCTATGCACCCTGTTCATCTGGTTGGGGTAACTAATTGATAGCTGTATGTATTCATAGTCCATTTGTGTGTCAGGAGAAAATGTGAATGTAATCGAATTTGGTTTATATTCAAAATTGGGCTGGCTAGGCTGCCTATACATTTTCAATCCAAAATTATTAACTGGAATTAATCAATCAACATAATAAGTGATGATAGATCAATCAGATGACAGATTACATCAACAGCATCCTCCCGGACATCCTAGACCCACTCCAATGTGCATACCGCACCGACAGATCCACAGATGACGCAATCGCAATCGCAATCGCAATCGCACTCCACACGGCCCTTTCTCACCTGGACAAAAGGAACACCTATGTGAGAATGCTGCTCATCACTAAGCTAAGGACTCTTGGACTAAACACCTCCCTCCACAACTGGATCCTGGACTTCCTGACGGGCCACCCCAAGGTGGTAAGATTAGGCAACCACACATCTGCCATGCTGATTCCACCTCTCAGTGGTGTGTACTTAGTCCCCTTTTGTACTCCCTGTTCACCTACGACAGCATGGCCAAACATGACTCCAACGCCATCATTAAGTTTGCTGACAGCAGTGGTAGGCCTGATCACCGGCAACGATGAGACGGCCTATAGGGAGGTCACAAAGCGCTGTATAGAAACCCAGCCTTAAACTCCAAACAGCAAGCAATGCAGGTGTAGAAGCACAGTGGCTCGGAAAAACTCCCTAGAAAGGCCGGAACCTAGGAAAAACCTAGAGAGGAACTAGGCTATGTGTCACGTTCCTGACCTGTTTTCTGTTAGTTTTGTATGTGTTAGTTGGTCAGGACGTGAGTTTGGGTGGGCAGTCTATGTTTTCTGTTTCTATGTTTGTTTAAGGGTTGCCTGGTATGGCTCTCAATTAGAGGCAGGTGTTTGGCGTTTCCTCTAATTGAGAGTCATATTAACTTCTTGAGAATACAGGGGGTGCTGTTTCGCATTAGCATAATTGCCTCTACAGATTAAACTGCCTCTTATTCAATTATTGCTGTTACTATATGCATATAACCATATACCATTGGATAGAAAACAAGCTATGGTTTCTAAAACCGTTCCAATTTTGTCTCTGAGTGAAACACAGGTCATTTCACAGCACTTTCCCTGAGCCAGAAGAAGATTGCAAGATGTGTATGCTCGCTTCAACGCTCTGCCTATATATGGTCATGCCACCTATGACCCGAAACACACTTCATTCTTCTTCCTCTGGGTGTCAGGAAGTTGTCAGAGGAGAAATTTTTTGTTTATCTTGTACTGACGTGAAATAAGGCCTATTTCTTTAGCGTGACCGACAACTTCCGGTTTCTGAAACGCGCGTTTTAGAGGTGCCATTGTCTTTTGTTATGCTGACGTTACGGATGAAAACTATCTCCGTCTCGAAGTTTGTTTGATACATGTGACCATATCACCGTAATGTATGTTTTTTCAATATAGTTTAATCAGATTATTAGAATTTTTTCGGGAGTTTTGCCGTGTTCCGTTCTTTGAGTTTTTTAACTTTGGACAGGGACCGTGCCAGTCGACCAGTACCCAGGCTAAATGAAGAGGGGAAGTTGCCATTGTGAATGGATTGAACGACTCATCAGGACTAAGGACACCTTGATCAACATTCTGATGAAAGATCAGCAATAGTAAGACCCAATTTACGATGTTATTTCATATATCTGTCGTGCATGTGAACTGGTTGGGCGCGTCCAGCTGGTTCTGGCTGGCCTGGTTATGCTAATTTAGCGCTACATTTTGTTTTCGCTATAAAACATTTAAAAAATCTGAAATATTGTTTGGATTCACCAGATGTTGGGCTTTCAATGTCTGTACGCTGTGTTTTTTTTCTGAAATGTTTTAAGACAAGTAATTAGTTATATAACGTTGGTCTCTGTAATTGTTCTAGCTGCATCAGCACTATATCAGATTGCAGCTGCAATGTAGAACTGTGATTTATACCTGAAAAATGCACATTTAAAAAAAAAAAACTATGCTATACCATAAATATGTTATCAGACTGTCATCTTATGAATTTGTTTGTTGGTTAGTGGCTATCAATATCTTAGTTTAGCCGAATTGGTGATAGCACCTGATGGAGTAAGAAACTGTTGGAGTAAGAAAATGGTGTCTTTTGCTAACGTGTTTAGCTAATAGATTTACATATTGTGTCTTCCCTGTAAAACATTTAAAAAATCTGAAATGGTGGTTTTATTCACAAGATCTGTGTCTTTCATTGGGTGTCTTGGACTTGTGATTTAATGATATTTAGATGCTACTATTTAATTGTGACGCTATGCTAGCGATGCTAATCAGTGTGGGGGGGTGGGGGGTGCTCCCGGATCCGGGTTAGGTACTCTGTAGAGGTTTTAAGGTAGGTTGTTTCACACTGTTTGTTGTGGGTGGTTGTCTCCTGTGTCAGTGTTTGTCGCACCATACGGGACTGTTCAGTTTGTTTGTACATCGTTCTTTTTGTGTAGTCTATTTTCCCTGTTCGTGCGTTCTTCGTGTTATATGTAAGTTCGTATAGTTCAGGTCTGTCTACGTTTTCGTTTCGTTATTTTGTTAATTATTCAAGTGTTTTCGTTTCGTGTTTTTTCCGTCTTGTTTATTAAAATATGTCATTTCACAACGCTGCGCCTTGGTTCAATCACTACTCCTCCTCTTCGGTTGAAGAGGAGGCTATATACAGGAGGCTATATACAGTATTGGGCTACTTTGATGTGTCAAGTGGGTGAGATGCGCAGTCTGTGTTTAACTTCATGGAGAAACGTGTTGTTCAAACCTACAATGGCGCAGCTGTAATGGAACGTTTCTGCTATTTGTATTTCCAGCTATGTCCCCTTCTGTTCTCTGATTATGAGCTGATGACCACTGCCATTGTCAACTCTCTCCTGACATGAACTGAAGCCACGTCTCATGTGCCCTCCCATTCCCTATAATATTGTACTATAAATGTCTTTATTAAATTTTAGGTTAAAATAATTACTCTTTGACAATTTTTGAAATACACATTGACGTCTCTGTGCGTTCCGCGCCTATACCGTGGGTCTCCCATCCTCCTCAATTTTTGAAGTCACCAGCCTCCACTGGTGTATACACACGCTCTATTAGATCTGGAAATAGCAGTGACAGCACTAAACCTGCAGAGCTCTCCAAATGTCTGCTCATAACTGCCCACCCCAGGGCAGAAAGAGGAAGTGCATCTGTGCATCTTACTTGCCATGGAAAAGGAATTCTTCAGCTCAGTTGTCTTTAGTGTGGCCAGGGCTTAGAAAACATACCTTTTCAGTCATAAGAAAAAACGGTACTTTAGGCCTATAATATTATCGCATGAAGTTAACTAAGGCTCCCCAGTGGTGCAGCGGTCAAGGGTACTGCATCGCAGTGCTAGAGGCGTCACTACAGACACCCTGGTTTGAATCCAGACTGTATCTCAACTGGCTTTGATTGGGAGTCCTATAGGCCGGTACACAATTGACTCAGCATCATCCGGGTTTGGCCGGTGTAGGCCGTCATTGTAAATAAGAAATTGTTCTTAACTGACTTGCCTAGTTCAATTAAAAACTATTTTAAAGTTATTAACATGACAGTTGAAAACAGTCAGTGTTATAAGAAGTTGATTATGAAATTGGTTTCAGTATAATACATCTGTTTTGTGAGTCTAAAGCATTACCTCATCATTGGGTCAGTGCGCTCCAATGTGTAAATGTGTGTGAAAAAGCCAGAACAGAGCCAAGCAGCGCCTGCTTTGACAATGACATCAGAGACATTGACCACTGGCTGTTTGTTTGTGTGTGTATCCCGGTCACATTGGCCCGAAGAAGAGGGATAAGCAGAACACTCTCTATCACTTTTGTCTAAATACACACAACTAAACACAAACCACTAGACATAGACAAAATATTCACATTGTGCCAGAGAGATAGACAGAGAGTGAGCAAGAGACGGGACCCCCCCCCCCCCCCCCCCCCCCCCCGCCTTGCCAACCCCCTTGTGTCTTATGTCTGAACCTCCACCCCCACCCCCCATCCTCCACTATCACATAGCCCAGACAACAGAAGCTTTTAGTGGGCAGAGAGTGCCTGTTTATCTGAGTCCTCATGGCTGACACACACACACGCATCCCTCATGTTATCAAAGAGCTCCAGTCAGAGTGGGGACTGCTATCTCATCCCTAGCTTTAATGGCTTGACCCCCAGGGTCCTGAGGATATGGAGACTATGAAGTCTATCTAGGTGTCCTCTCCACATGATGTAAACAGCCAGGGCCATATTCCATTTAACACACCTTCCAAGACGGCGTAGCAGTGTAGACGTCTTTGTCCTGTCGTGTCCCGTGTCCCTTGTATATATCTTTTTACATCTTTTTCTTCGCATATCTTTTAAAAATACTTTCTTAAACCTCACCTTCTAAATACTCTCCTGCAACCCGCCTCACCCAATGTGGCGTGGATCTGCTTTTTTCTAAAGTATTTCTATTTACTTCTGATCTGGAATCCATCTACTGAAGATAGCCAGCTAACTGCCTACCAGCTATCAGTTAGCAAACCATTGCTAGCGGTCATCAGCTAACCTTTAGCTCGGAAAGCTCTCGCTAGTTCGAACAACGTGACTAAAACCAGAGCATAACGGACCTATTTCTCTCCATATCCCCGGATTCCTACCGCAAACTCTGAACATTTTCATCTAGATCTTCGCAACTAGCTAACCACAATCCCGGGTGACCACTCCTGGCTAGCGTTTCCATCCCGCAGCAGGCACCGGAGCAGGCACCAATTAGCCTGAAGCTAATTGGCTAGGGCTCCTGTGCTACCACTGAAGCCCACTCCTGGGCTACAAGACCCGGACCCATTTACTGCCGATACGGAGCACGGAACCCCGCCTATCCTCTACGACTGGAATACCGACATAATCTGCCCGGGGACTCCAACAGGCCCCTCAGGCGTGACGCCCGCTGAAGGCCCATTCTGCTAACATACTAGGCCTGTTAGCTACCTAGAGCTACCTGGAACCCTACTAATTCCACGACTGGTCTATCGACGTCACCGCACGAAGAGGCAAAAACAGACTTCCCCCCCATCGCGACGTCCCCCAAAGGCTAACTTGCCTGCCCCGGTCTGCTAACTGCTAGCTTATCTTGCAGCTAGCGCAGCCAGGAAGCTAGCACCAGTTAGCAAACACAATTCTACAATTCACAACCTCTCTTTCGCCATCGCTATCCGGCTTGGATTCTCTGTCGACACGACCACGTCTGGTTTGCAGACGTGCCCTCAACCGGTGCCCTCAACCGGCCTCCGTCTGAGCAGACCCCCTCCGTCTGAGCAGACCACCCCCCCGGGCTACTAACTTTAAACGCGTGCTAGCTTAGTGGAGGCCTCACTACTCCATCTACGGCTGCCCCCTGGACACTATGATCACTTGGCTACATAGCTGATGCCTGCTTGACTGTCCATTAATTCACGGTACTCCATTCTGTTTATTTGTGTTTTATCTGTCGGCTCTGTGCCTTAACTCAGGATCTGTGTGTAGTTAATCCGACCCTCTCTGCCCAGTCGTCGCCATTTTTACCTTCTGTTGCTGTGTTAGCTGACTAGCTGCTGTTTTTCACCTGCTGTTTTAGCTAGCTCTCCCAATCATGACCTGCAATCACTTTATGCCTTATTGTATGTCTCTCTCAAATATCAATATGCCTTGCATACTGTTGTTCAGGCTAGTTATCATTGTTTTGGTTTGCAATGGACCCCGTAGTTCCACTCTCCGTACCTCTGATACCTCCTTTGTCCCACCCCCCACACATGCGGTGACCTCACCCATTGAGACCAGCATGTCCAGAGATACAACCTCTCTTATCATCACCCAGTGCCTGGGCTTGCCTCCGCTGTACCCGTGCCCCACCATACCCTGGTCTGCACATTATGCCCAGAATCTATTCTACCACGCCCATAAATCTGCTCCTTTTATTCCTTGTCCCCAACGCTCTAGGCGACCAGTTTTGATAGCCTTTAGCCGCACCCTCATCCTACTACTCCTCTGTTCCTCGGGTGATGTGGAGGTAAACCCAGGCCCTGCATGTCCCCAGTCACCCTCATTTGTTGACTTCTGTGATCGAAAAAGCCTTGGCCTCATGCATGTCAACATCAGAAGCCTCCTCCCCAAGTTTGCCTTACTCACCGCTTTAGCACACTCTGCCAACCCTGATGTCCTTGCCGTGTCTGAATCCTGGCTTAGGAAGGCCACCAAAAACTCGGAGATTTCCATACCCAACTATAACACTTTCCATCAAGATAGAACTGCCAAAGGGGGAGGAGTTGCAATCTACTGCAGATAGCCTGCAAAGTTCTGTCATACTTTCCAAGTCTATGCCCAAACAGTTCGAACTTCTAATTTTAAAAATTAATCTCTCCAGAAATAAGTCTCTCACTGTTGCCGCCTGCTACCGACCCCCCTCAGCTCCCAGCTGTGCCCTGGACACCATCTGTGAATTGATTGCTCCCCATCTAGCTTCAGAGTTTGTTCTGTTAGGTGACCTAAACTGGGATATGCTTAACACCCCGGCAGTCCTACAATCTAAGCTTGATGCCCTCAATCTCACACAAATCATCAAGGAACCCACCAGGTACAACCCTAAATCCGTAAACATGGGCACCCTAATAGACATTATCCTGACCAACTTGCCCTCCAAATACACCTCTGCTGTCTTCAATCAAGATCTCAGCGATCACTGCCTCATTGCCTGTATCCGCCACGGGTCCACGGTCAAACGACCACCCCTCATCACTGTCAAACGCTCCCTGAAACACTTCTGCGAGCAGGCCTTTCTAATCGACCTGGCCCGGGTACCCTGGAAGGATATTGACCTCATCCCGTCAGTTGAGGATGCCTGGTCATTCTTTAAAAGTTACTTCCTCACCATATTAGACAAGCATGCTCCGATCAAAAAATGCAGAACCAAGAACAGATATAGCCCTTGGTTCACTCCAGACCTGACTGCCCTCGACCAGCACAAAAACATCCTGTGGCGAACTGCAATAGCATCGAAGAGCCCCCGTGATATGCAACTGTTCAGGGAAGTCAGGAACCAATACACGCAGTCAGTCAGGAAAGCAAAGGCCAGCTTTTTCAAGCAGAAATTTGCATCCTGTAGCTCTAACTCCAAAAAGTTCTGGGATACTGTAAAGTCTATGGAAAACAAGAGCACCTCCTCCCAGCTGCCCACTGCACTGAGGCTAGATAACACGGTCACCACTGATAAGTCCGTGATAATCGAAAACTTCAACAAACATTTCTCAATGGCTGGCCATGCCTTCCACCTGGCGACTCCAACCTTGGCCAACAGCCCCACCCCCCCCCCCCCCCCGCTGCTACTCGCCCAAGCCTCCCCAGCTTCTCCTTTACCCATATCCAGATAGCAGATGTTCTGAAAGAGCTGGAAAACCTGGACCCATACAAATCAGCTGGGCTTGACAATCTGGGCCCCCTATTTCTGAAACTGTCCGCTGCCATTGTCGCACCCCCTATTACCAGCCTGTTCAACCTCTCCTTCGTATCATCTGAGATCCCCAAGGATTGGAAAGCTGCCGCTGTCATCCCCCTCTTCAAAGGGGGAGACACCCTGGACCCAAACTGTTACAGACCTATATCCATCCTGCCCTGCCTAGCTAAGGTCTTCGAAAGCCAAGTCAACAAACAGATCACTGACCATCTCGAATCCCACCGTACCTTCTCCGCTGTGCAATCCGGTTTCCGAGCCGGTCACGGGTGCACCTCAGCCACGCTCAAGGTACTAAACGATATCATAACCGCCATCGATAAAAGACATTACTGTGCAGCCGTCTTCATCGACCTGGCCAAGGCTTTCGACTCTGTCAATCACCATATTCTTATCGGCAGACTCAATAGCCTCGGTTTTTCTAATGACTGCCTTGCCTGGTTCACCAACTACTTTGCAGACAGAGTTCAGTGTGTCAAATCGGAGGGCATGTTGTCCGGTCCTCTGGCAGTCTCTATGGGGGTACCACAGGGTTCAATTCTCAGGCCGACTCTTTTCTCTGTATACATCAATGATGTTGCTCTTGCTGCGGGCGATTCCCTGATCCACCTCTACGCAGACAACACCATTCTGTATACTTCCGGCCCTTCCCTGGACACTGTGCTATCTAACCTCCAAACGAGCTTCAATGCCATACAACACTCCTTCCGTGGCCTCCAACTGCTCTTAAACACTAGTAAAACCAAATGCATGCTTTTCAACCGTTCGCTGCCTGCACCCGCACGCCCGACTAGCATCACCACCCTGGACGGTTCCGACCTAGAATATGTGGACATCTATAAGTACCTAGGTGTCTGGCTAGACTGCAAACTCTCCTTCCAGACTCATATCAAACATCTCCAATCCAAAATCAAATCTAGTGTCGGCTTTCTATTCCGGAACAAAGCCTCCTTCACTCACGCCGCCAAACTTACCCTAGTAAAACTGACTATCCTACCGATCCTCGACTTCGGCGATGTCATCTACAAAATAGCTTCCAATACTCTACTCAGCAAACTGGATGCAGTTTATCACAGTGCCATCCGTTTTGTTACTAAAGCACCTTATACGACCCACCACTGCGACCTGTATGCCCTAGTCGGCTGGCCCTCGCTACATGTTCGTCGTCAGACCCACTGGCTCCAGGTCATCTACAAGGCTATGCTAGGCAAAGTGCCGCATTATCTCAGTTCACTGGTCACGATGGCTACACCCACCCGTAGCACGCGCTCCAGCAGGTGTATCTCACTGATCATCCCTAAAGCCAAAACCTCATTTGGACGCCTTTCCTTCCAGTTCTCTGCTGCCTGCGACTGGAACGAATTGCAAAAATCTCTGAAGTTGGAGACTTTTATCTCCCTCAACAACTTTAAAAATCTGCTATCCGAGCAGCTAACTGATCGCTGCAGCTGTACATAGTCCATCTGTAAACTACCCACCCAATTTACCTACCTCACCCCCATACTGCTTTTATTTATTTACTATTCTACTCTTTTGCACACCAGTATCTCTTCTTGCACATGATCATCTGATGATTTATCACTCCAGTGTTAATCTGCTAAATTGTAATTATTCGATTTATTGCCTACCTCATGCCTTTTGCACACATTGTATATAGATTCTCTTTTTTCTACCATGTTCTTGACTTGTTTATTGTTTACTCCATGTGTAACTCTGTGTTGTTGTCTGTTCACACTGCTCTGCTTCATCTTGGCCAGGTCGCAGTTGCAAATGAGAACTTGTTCTCAACTAGCCTACCTGGTTAAATAAAGGTGAAATAAATAAATTAAAAAAAATATCTGTTCTCTGACTGGGATGCTTTGTGACTGTTAAAGAGTGCTCTGCTCGCTTTACCTCCCCCCTCACCTCTGGCCGCAGACATGACGGTATACCACACCATGGCACCTTCTCGCTAATTGCCTGACCTCATAGCAGGGCTCTCCCTACGACCAGGACTCCCAGGATCATATGATTTGTCCTGATGGAGGATGGAGTTGTCGATGAAGAAACCTCTGAGATATTCTGCACAGTCACTGGACAACCAGGCTGTGACCTTGGGGCTGTGAGGATTTGGGGATGTGTTAATGGGACTGCCTTCTCTTTCCTGCTGGGGCATTGGCAGAGTTATTGACAGCCGGGTCAGGTTTGTGTTCCTTACTTCCATGCCATTCCCAGTCTGTCTGATGACCTCCCACAGGCCAGGAGCTCTGTGCTTGGGCCAGGCGAACCGGGAGCTGGCCCCTACCCTCAGCAGCCCTGGATGAGACACACTGACATGTTTATACCAGGCCTGCTGATTTATCTTCCCACATTTAACATTTACATTTAAGTCATTTAGCAGACGCTCTTATCCAGAGCGACTTACAAATTGGTGCCTTCACCTTATGACATCCAGTGGAACAGCCACTTTACAATAGTGCATCTAAATCTTTTAAGGGGGGAGGGGGCAGAAGGATTGCTTTATCCTATCCTAGGTATTCCTTGAAGAGGTGGGGTTTCAGGTGTCTCCGGAAGGTGGTGATTGACTCCGCTGTCCTGGCGTCGTGAGGGAGTTTGTTCCACCATTGGGGTGCCAGAGCAGCGAACAGTTTTGACTGGGCTGAGCGGGAACTGTACTTCCTCAGTGGTAGGGAGGCGAGTAGGCCAGAGGTGGATGAACGCAGTGCCCTTGTTTGGGTATAGGGCCTGATCAGAGCTTGAAGGTACTGAGGTGCCGTTCCCCTCACAGCTCCGTAGGCAAGCACCATGGTCTTGTAGCGGATGCGAGCTTCAACTGGAATCCAGTGGAGAGAGCGGAGGAGCGGGGTGACGTGAGAGAACTTGGGAAGGTTGAACACCAGACGGGCTGCGGCGTTCTGGATGAGTTGTAGGGGTTTAATGGCACAGGCAGGGAGCCCAGCCAACAGCGAGTTGCAGTAATCCAGACGGGAGATGACAAGTGCCTGGATTAGGACCTGCGCCGCTTCCTGTGTGAGGCAGGGTCGTACTCTGCGGATGTTGTAGAGCATGAACCTACAGGAACGGGCCACCGCCTTGATGTTAGTTGAGAACGACAGGGTGTTGTCCAGGATCACGCCAAGGTTCTTAGCGCTCTGGGAGGAGGACACAATGGAGTTGTCAACCGTGATGGCGAGATCATGGAACGGGCAGTCCTTCCCCGGGAGGAAGAGCAGCTCCGTCTTGCCGAGGTTCAGCTTGAGGTGGTGATCCGTCATCCACACTGATATGTCTGCCAGACATGCAGAGATGTGATTCGCCACCTGGTCATCAGAAGGGGGAAAGGAGAAGATTAGTTGTGTGTCGTCTGCATAGCAATGATAGGAGAGACCATGTGAGGTTATGACAGAGCCAAGTGACTTGGTGTATAGCGAGAATAGAAGAGGGCCTAGAACAGAGCCCTGGGGGACACCAGTGGTGAGAGCGCGTGGTGAGGAGACAGATTCTCGCCACGCCACCTGGTAGGAGCGACCTGTCAGGTAGGACTCAATCCAAGTGTGGGCCGCGCCGGAGATGCCCAACTCGGAGAGGGTGGAGAGGAGGATCTGATGGTTCACAGTATCGAAGGCAGCCGATAGGTCTAGAAGGATGAGAGCAGAGGAGAGAGAGTTAGCTCTAGCAGTGCGGAGCGCCTCCGTGATACAGAGAAGAGCAGTCTCAGTTGAGTGACTAGTCTTGAAACCTGACTGATTTGGATCAAGAAGGTCATTCTGAGAGAGATAGCAGGAGAGCTGGCCAAGGACGGCACGTTCAAGAGTTTTGGAGAGAAAAGAAAGAAGGGATACTGGTCTGTAGTTGTTGACATCGGAGGGATCGAGTGTAGGTTTTTTCAGAAGGGGTGCAACTCTCGCTCTCTTGAAGACGGAAGGGACGTAGCCAGCGGTCAAGGATGAGTTGATGAGCGAGGTGAGGTAAGGGAGAAGGTCTCCGGAAATGGTCTGGAGAAGAGAGGAGGGGATAGGGTCAAGCGGGCAGGTTGTTGGGCGGCCGGCCGTCACAAGACGCGAGATTTCATCTGGAGAGAGAGGGGAGAAAGAGGTCAGAGCACAGGGTAGGGCAGTGTGAGCAGAACCAGCGGTGTTGTTTGACTTAGCAAACGAGGATCGGATGTCGTCGACCTTCTTTTCGAAATGGTTGACGAAGTCGTCTGCAGAGAGGGAGGAGGAGGGGGGAGGGGGAGGAGGATTCAGGAGGGAGGAGAAGGTGGCAAAGAGCTTCCTAGGGTTAGAGGCAGATGCTTGGAATTTAGAGTGGTAGAAAGTGGCTTTAGCAGCAGAGACAGAAGAGGAAAATGTAGAGAGGAGGGAGTGAAAGGATGCCAGGTCCGCAGGGAGGCGAGTTTTCCTCCATTTCCACTCGGATGCCCGGAGCCCTGTTCTGTGAGCTCGCAATGAGTCGTCGAGCCACGGAGCGGGAGGGGAGGACCGAGCCGGCCTGGAGGATAGGGGACATAGAGAGTCAAAGGATGCAGAAAGGGAGGAGAGGAGGGTTGAGGAGGCAGAATCAGGAGATAGGTTGGAGAAGGTTTGAGCAGAGGGAAGAGATGATAGGATGGAAGAGGAGAGAGTAGCGGGGGAGAGAGAGCGAAGGTTGGGACGGCGCGATACCATCCGAGTAGGGGCAGTGTGGGAAGTGTTGGATGAGAGCGAGAGGGAAAAGGATACAAGGTAGTGGTCGGAGACTTGGAGGGGAGTTGCAATGAGGTTAGTGGAAGAACAGCATCTAGTAAAGATGAGGTCAAGCGTATTGCCTGCCTTGTGAGTAGGGGGGGAAGGTGAGAGGGTGAGGTCAAAGGAGGAGAGGAGTGGAAAGAAGGAGGCAGAGAGGAATGAGTCAAAGGTAGACGTGGGGAGGTTAACGTCACCCAGAACTGTGAGAGGTGAGCCGTCCTCAGGAAAGGAGCTTATCAAGGCATCAAGCTCATTGATGAACTCTCCGAGGGAACCTGGAGGGCGATAAATGATAATGATGTTAAGCTTGAAAGGGCTGGTAACTGTGACAGCATGGAATTCAAAGGAGGCGATAGACAGATGGGTAAGGGGAGAAAGAGAGAATGATCACTTGGGAGAGATGAGGATCCCGGTGCCACCACCCCGCTGACCAGAAGCTCTCGGGGTGTGCGAGAACACGTGGGCAGACGAAGAGAGAGCAGTAGGAGTAGCAGTGTTATCTGTGGTGAGCCATGTTTCCGTCAGTGCCAAGAAGTCGAGGGACTGGAGGAAAGCATAGGCTGAGATGAGCTCTGCCTTGTTGGCCGCAGATCGGCAGTTCCAGAGGCTACCGGAGACCTGGAACTCCACGTGGGTCGTGCGGGCTGGGACCACCAGGTTAGGGTGGCCGCGGCCACGCGGTGTGAAGCGTTTGTATGGTCTGTGCAGAGAGGAGAGAACAGGGATAGACAGACACATAGTTGACAGGCTACAGAAGAGGCTACGCTAATGCAAAGGAGATTAGAATGACAAGTGGACTACACGTCTCGAATGTTCAGAAAGTTAAGCTTACGTTGCAATAAAATAAAATAAAAGATCTTATTGACTAAAATGATATAGTACTGCTGGCTGGTGAAGTAGGCTGGCTAGCAGTTGCTGCGTTGTTGAAAGTGAAGCTGGCTAGGTAACCTCGACAATTTCTCTAAATTTCTCTAAACTACACAATTATCTTGGATACAAGGACAGCAAAGACAACTAGCTAACACTACGCTAATCAAGTCGTTCCGTTGTAATGTAAGTTTCTACAGTGCTGCTATTCGGTAGAAGTTGGCTAGCTAGCAGTGTTAGCTAGCAGTGTTGGCTAGGTAGGAGGAGGGCAGCGCGGCAGGCGAAAATAGCTGGCTAGCTAACCGATAATTACTCAAAACTACACAATTATCTTAGATACAAAGATAGCAAAGACAACTATGTAGCTAGCTAACACTACACTAATCAAGTCGTTCCGTTGTAATGCAATCGTTTCTACAGTGCTGCTAATCGGTGACTAGCTGGCTAGCTAGCAGGGTTGACTACGTTACGTTACGTTAGGACGAGAATACCTGGCTAGCGAACCTCAGCGAACCTCAATAACTACACAATTATCTTTGATTATCTTTGATACAAAGACGGCTATGTAGCTAGCTAAGTAGCTAGCTAAGATCAAACAAATCAAAGATAGCAAAGACAACTAAGTAGCCAGCTAACACTACACTAATCAGGTCGTTCCGTTGTAATGCACTCGTTTCTACAATGCTGCTATTCGGTGGCTAGCTGGCTAGCTAGCAGTGTTGGCTACGTTACGTTACGTTAGGACGAAAATAGCTGGCTAGCGAACCTCAATAACTACACAATTATGTTTGTTACAAAGACGGCTATGTAGCTAGCTAAGATCAAACAAATCTAACCGTTGTACTGTAATGAAAATGAAAATGAAAATGAAATGGTAATACTACCTGTGGAGCGAAGCGGAATGCGACTGTGCTGGTGCCAGGTGGGAGGGAGAGACAAATGGAGACAAATCAGTGACAGGGCGTCATAGAACAGACTGGACTACAGACTGATGTATCAGCTTGACTGGTTTCCAGTGGTTGGCCTTTCAAATAAAATCTAATTTCATTTGTGATATGCACCGCAAGTGTAGACCTTACAGTGAAATGCTTACTTACACGCCCTTAACCAACAATGCAGTTTTATGAAAAATAGATGTTTAAATAAAAAATAGATAAGTAAAAAAAATATATATATATATTTATAGAGCAGCAGGAAAATAACAGTAGCGAGGCTATATACAGGGGGTACCGTTACAGAGTCAATGTGCGAGGGCCCAGGTCAGTCGAGGCAAATGAGGCAATATGTACATGTAAGTAGAGTTAAAGTGACTATGCACAGATAATAAACAGAGTAGTAGCGGCATAAAGAGGCGAGGGGGGGGGGGGGGGGGGGGGGGGACAATGCAAATAGTCTTAGTAGCAATTTGAAATTCAGGAAGTGGAATGTCAGAAATCGATGCTCTGTTCAACTTCATGCCTATACATGGGCAATGAACGTAAGAGTCTACGTACACTTCATACACCTTCCCCTGGTTGTCAAGAGGCGGTGAGAGAAGAATTTCGTGTCTATCTTGGTCTGAGGTGGAATTAAAGCTCTTTGTATGAAGTGACCGTCCATTTCCTGTTTCTGGAGCGCGCGAAAGAGGACATGGATTTGCCTTCTGTTTAGCTGTCGTTATGGACGACTAACATCTCCGGTTTAGATTTTATTTGATACATGTGACCATATCATCGTAAAGTATGTTTTTTCAATATAGTTTTATCAGATTATTGAAAATTTTTCGGGAGTTTTGCCGTGTTCCGTTCTCTGACTTTGTTGACTTTGGAGAGATCCGTGCCACTTGGCAAGTGCCCATGCTAAATCAAGAGGTAAATTTGCCATTCCAGATCCAAACAACGACTGTTCTGGACAAAGGTCACCTTGTCCAACATTCTGATGGAAGATCACCAAAAGAAAGAAACATTTTATGATGCTATTTCTAATATCTGTCGCGCATGTGAACTAGTCGTCGGCGCCCAAGTGTTTCTGGCTATTGTGGATACGCTAATATAAAGCTATATTGTGTTTTCGCTGTAAAACACTTGATAAATCGGAAATATTGTCTGGAATCACAAGATGCCTGTCTTTCAATTGCTGCAGACTATGTATTTTTCAGAAATGTTTTATGATGAGTAATTAGGTATTTGACGTTGGTGTCTGTAATTTTTCTGTCTGATTTCAGTGCAATTTCTGACTGTAGCTGCAATGTAAACTATGATTTATACCTGAAATATGCACATTTTTCGAAAAAAAACATATGCTATACAATAAATATGTTATCAGACTGTCATCTGATGAGGTTGTTTCTTGGTTAGTGGCTATTGATATCTTTATTTGGCCGAATTTGTGATAGCTACTGATGGAGTCAAAAACTAATGGAGTAATAAAAGTGGAGTCTTTTGCTAACGTGGTTAGCTAATAGATTTACATATTTTGTCTTCCCTCTAAAACATTTTAACCTGTCTAGGATCAGCGTGGCGCTAGCGGCACACCCCCCCCCCCCCCACTGAAAAACCAGTGCCGCGAAATTCAAAAAAAATATTTTTTTAAAATATTTAACTTTCACACATTAAAGTCCAATACAGCTAATGAAAGACACAGATCTTATGAATCCAGTCAACATTTCCGATTTTTAAAATGTTTTACAGGGAAGACACAATATGTAAAGATGTACATCTATTACCTAAAAACACATTAGCATAATCCACCATCTTTTATTTGTCCACCAACACCAGTAGCCATCACCAATTCGGCTAAACTAAGATATTTATAGCCCCTAACCAACAAAAAAACTCATTAGATGACAGTCTGATAACATATTTATGGTATGGGATAGGTTTTGTTAGAAAAAAGTGCATATTTCAGGTATATGGCATAGTTTACAATTGCACCCACCATCACAAATGGACTAGAATAATTACAATGAGCAACGTGTTTACCTAACTACTAATCATTAAACATTTCGTAAAAATACACAGCATACACGAATCGAAAGACACAGATCCTGTGAATACAGACAATATTTCAGATTTTCTAAGTGTCTTACAGCGAAAACACAATAAATCGTTATATTAGCTTAGCACATAGCAATTAGCAGCCCAGCATTGATTCTAGCCAAAGTGAGCGATAAAAGTCAACATCGCCAAAAGATATTAATTTTTTCACTAACCTTCTCAGAATTCTTCCGATGACACTCCTGTAACATCACATTACAACATGCATATACAGTTTGATCGAAAATGTTTATATTTAGCCACCAAAATCATGGTTAGACAATGTGAAATGTAACTCGGCTGGTCAGAATTTGTCCTTGCGCCACTTAGACAGTGATCTACTCTTATACATAAATACTCATAAACGTGACTAAAAAATATAGGGTGGACAGGGATTGATAGACAATTTAATTCTTAATACAATTGCGTTATTACATTTTTTAATTTATCCTTACTTTTCAATACAGTTTGCGCCAAGCGAAGCTACGTCAAAAAACATGGCGTCCTAAGCCACTAAAATGTTTCGACAGAAACACGATTTATCATAATAAAAATGTCCTACCTTGAGCTGTTCTTCCATCAGTATCTTGGGCAAAGGATCCTTTCTTGGGAGAAATCGTCTTTTGGTGGAAAGCTGTCCTCTTGCCATGTGGAAATGTCAACTACGTTCGGGATGAACTGAAAAGCGTGCCCAACTTTTCACATCGTTGCAAAAATAAATGTCCCAAAATCGCACTAAACGGATATAAATTGCTATAAAACGCTTTAAATTAACTACTTTGTGATGTTTGTAACTCCTATAACGAGTGAAAAGATGACCGGAGAAATATAACAGGCTAAACTAACGCTTGGAACAGGAGAGGGTCGGTGTCTTCCACGCGCGTTACGCAGCAAGAAAAGACTTGCTAGCTAAAGGTTTTTTTCATTTGTAGGGCCTGTGAACGAGCAATCGAGCCCGTTGGAATCGTCATCACGTAAAGGCATCCAGGGGAAGACGTAAGAAGTGTCCGTATAGTCATAGCAACGACAGTGCCCTTTTAACTGACTTCAGAAAAGTGCCCAACATTTCTCAAATCTGACTCCATGTCAGGGAAATTGCTGTAGAATGGGCTCTGTTCCACTTAGAGACAAAATTTCAACTCCTATAGAAACTATAGACTGTTTTCTATCCAATAATAATAATAATATGCATATTGTACGATCAAGGATTTTGTGGGAAGCCGTTTAAAAAATTAGCCACATTAGCATAAATAGTCTAAACAGCGCCCCCATCCCCAACAGGTTAAAAATCGGACATGTTGGCTGGATTCACGAGATGTGTACCTTTCATATGCTGTATTGGACTTGTTAATGTGTGAAAGTTAAATATTTAAAAATATATATCTTTTGAATTTCGCGCCCTGCACTTGAAGTGGCTGTTGTCATAAATGTACCGACGTCGGGCTTGCACGCCAAACAGGTTAATGCAACCGCTGTGTTAGATTTTTAAAAATAACTTTACCATAACATACAGCTTGCGTTATTGCGAGACACGCTCACCAAAACGGCGGAGAATAGGACTCAACATTTTACACAGAAATACGAAATAACATCATACATTTTTTCTTACTTTTGCTGATCTTACATCAGAATGTTGTACAAGGAGTCCTTGGTCCAGAATAAATTGTTGTTTGGTTTTAGAATGTCCATTTCTTCTGTCGAATTCACGCCACAATGCTAGCCAAGGTTGCTAACATTCCCATCCTCTCTTGGCGCAAAGAACGGAAAACTCCAAAAGTCCCAATAAACGTTGAATAAACTGATAAAACTAGGTTGAAAAAACGACTTTATGATGTTTTTCTAATATGTATCATATAAAATCAGAGCCGGAAATATTCGCCGTGTATACCGATCGCTTATCAGAAGACAATGTCGAGGTCCTTCGTGCGCCTTGGAAAACTGATAAAATGGCTGACCTGCCACTCCAAAAGCTCTTGTTCGACCTCAGATCAAGCTAGACACCCCATTCCACCCTCCACTGCCTGTTGACATCTAGTGGAAGGCGTTTGAAGTGCATGTATATCGATAAATATAAGCCAGTTGAATAGGCAGGCCCTGACACAGAAACCCCATTTTCAGAATTTTCACTTCCTGTCTGGAAGTTTGCTGCCAAATGAGTTCTGTTTTACTCACAGATATAATTCAAACAGTTTTAGAAACCTGAGAGTGTTTTCTATCCAATAGTAATAATAATATGCATATTGTATGATCTAGAATAGAGTAAGAGGCCGTTTAAATTGGGCACAAGTTTTTCCAAAGTGAAAACAGCGCCCCCCTATTGACAAGAAGTTAACAAGAAATGTGTTAAGTGGTTGAAAAAACGAGTTTTAATGACTCCAACCTAAGTGTATGTAACCTCCGACTTCAACTGTAAATATGTGGATGGGAAAGTGGCCTAGGCAGCCATAGGGGGTGAGAAGAGAGGGTGGAGTAGATGGAGGGTGTGGGAGTTGGGTGATTCTGTTAACTGGCTACTCAATACTGCCCCTTGCAGCCATAAGAAGTTAACCTGTTGGGGATGGGGGCGCTGTTTAGACTATTTATGCTAATGTGGCTAATTTTTTAAACGGCTTCCCACAAAATCCTTGATCGTACAATATGCATATTATTATTATTATTGGATAGAAAACAGTCTATAGTTTCTATAGGAGTTGAAATTTTGTCTCTAAGTGGAACAGAGCCCATTCTACAGCAATTTCCCTGACATGGAGTCAGATTTGAGAAATGTTGGCCACTCTTCTGAAGTCATTTAAAAGGGCACTGTCGTTGCTATGACTATACGGACACTTCTTACGTCTTCCCCTGGATGCCTTTACGTGATGACGATTCCAACGGGGTCGATTGCGCGTTCACAGGCCCTACAAATCAAAAAACCCTGAAGCTAGTCATTCTTTGGGAGCTGCGTCATGAGCCTAGAGGACCCCGGCGCGCACCTGTTCCAAGCGTTAGTTTAGCCTGTTATATTTCTCCGGTCATCTTTTCACTCGTTATAGGAGTTAAAAACATCATAAGGTAGTTAATTTAAAGCGTTTTATAGCAATTTATATCCGTTTAGTGCGATTTTGGGACATTTATTTTTGCAACGATGTGAAAAGTTGGGCACGCTTTTCAGTTCATCCCGAACGCAGTTGACATTTCCACATGGCAAGAGGACAGCTTTCCACCAAAAGACGATTTCTCCCAAGAAAGGATCCTTTGCCCAAGATACTGATGGAAGAACAGCTCAAGGTAGGACATTTTTATTATGATAAATCGTGTTTCTGTCGAAACATTTTAGTGGCTTAGGACGCCATGTTTTTTGACGTAGCTTCGCTTGGCGCAAACTGTATTGAAAAGTAAGGATAAATTAAAAAATGTAATAACGCAATTGTATTAAGAATTAAATTGTCTATCAATCCCTGTCCACCCTATATTTTTTAGTCACGTTTATGAGTATTTATGTATAAGAGTAGATCACTGTCTAAGTGGCGCAAGGACATTTTCTGACCAGCCTGTCTACATTTCACATTGTCTAACCATGATTTTGGTGGCTAAATATAAACATTTTCGATCAAACTGTATATGCATGTTGTAATGTGATGTTACAGGAGTGTCATCGGAAGAATTCTGAGAAGGTTAGTGAAAAAATTAATATCTTTTGGCGATGTTGACTTTTATCGCTCACTTTGGCTAGAATCAATGCTGGGCTGCTAATTGCTATGTGCTAAGCTAATATAACGATTTATTGTGTTTTCGCTGTAAGACACTTAGAAAATCTGAAATATTGTCTGTATTCACAGGATCTGTGTCTTTCGATTCGTGTATGCTGTGTATTTTTACGAAATGTTTGATGATTAGTAGTTAGGTAAACACGTTGCTCATTGTAATTATTCTAGTCCATTTGTGATGGTGGGTGCAATTGTAAACTATGCCATCTACCTGAAATATGCACTTTTTTCTAACAAAACCTATCCCATACCATAAATATGTTATCAGACTGTCATCTAATGAGTTTTTTTGTTGGTTAGGGGCTATAAATATCTTAGTTTAGCCGAATTGGTGATGGCTACTGGTGTTGGTGGACAAATAAAAGATGGTGGATTATGCTAATGTGTTTTTAGGTAATAGATGTACATCTTTACATATTGTGTCTTCCCTGTAAAACATTTTAAAAATCGGAAATGTTGACTGGATTCACAAGATCTGTGTCTTTCATTAGCTGTATTGGACTTTAACCTGTCTAGGATCAGCGTGGCGCTAGCGGCACACCCCCCCCCCCCCCACTGAAAAACCAGTGCCGCGAAATTCAAAAAAAATATTTTTTTAAAATATTTAACTTTCACACATTAAAGTCCAATACAGCTAATGAAAGACACAGATCTTATGAATCCAGTCAACATTTCCGATTTTTAAAATGTTTTACAGGGAAGACACAATATGTAAAGATGTACATCTATTACCTAAAAACACATTAGCATAATCCACCATCTTTTATTTGTCCACCAACACCAGTAGCCATCACCAATTCGGCTAAACTAAGATATTTATAGCCCCTAACCAACAAAAAAACTCATTAGATGACAGTCTGATAACATATTTATGGTATGGGATAGGTTTTGTTAGAAAAAAGTGCATATTTCAGGTATATGGCATAGTTTACAATTGCACCCACCATCACAAATGGACTAGAATAATTACAATGAGCAACGTGTTTACCTAACTACTAATCATCAAACATTTCGTAAAAATACACAGCATACACGAATCGAAAGACACAGATCCTGTGAATACAGACAATATTTCAGATTTTCTAAGTGTCTTACAGCGAAAACACAATAAATCGTTATATTAGCTTAGCACATAGCAATTAGCAGCCCAGCATTGATTCTAGCCAAAGTGAGCGATAAAAGTCAACATCGCCAAAAGATATTAATTTTTTCACTAACCTTCTCAGAATTCTTCCGATGACACTCCTGTAACATCACATTACAACATGCATATACAGTTTGATCGAAAATGTTTATATTTAGCCACCAAAATCATGGTTAGACAATGTGAAATGTAGACAAGCTGGTAAAGAAAACGTCCTTGCGCCACTTAGACAGTGATCTACTCTTATACATAAATACTCATAAACGTGACTAAAAAATATAGGGTGGACAGGGATTGATAGACAATTTAATTCTTAATACAATTGCGTTATTACATTTTTTAATTTATCCTTACTTTCAATACAGTTTGCGCCAAGCGAAGCTACGTCAAAAAACATGGCGTCCTAAGCCACTAAAATGTTTCGACAGAAACACGATTTATCATAATAAAAATGTCCTACCTTGAGCTGTTCTTCCATCAGTATCTTGGGCAAAGGATCCTTTCTTGGGAGAAATCGTCTTTTGGTGGAAAGCTGTCCTCTTGCCATGTGGAAATGTCAACTGAGTTCGGGATGAACTGAAAAGCATGCCCAACTTTTCACATCGTTGCAAAAATAAATGTCCCAAAATCGCACTAAACGGATATAAATTGCTATAAAACGCTTTAAATTAACTACCTTATGATGTTTTTAACTCCTATAACGAGTGAAAAGATGACCGGAGAAATATAACAGGCTAAACTAACGCTTGGAACAGGAGAGGGTCGGTGTCTTCCACGCGCGTTACGCAGCAAGAAAAGACTTGCTAGCTAAAGGTTTTTTTCATTTGTAGGGCCTGTGAACGAGCAATCGAGCCCGTTGGAATCGTCATCACGTAAAGGCATCCAGGGGAAGACGTAAGAAGTGTCCGTATAGTCATAGCAACGACAGTGCCCTTTTAAATGACTTCAGAAAAGTGGCCAACATTTCTCAAATCTGACTCCATGTCAGGGAAATTGCTGTAGAATGGGCTCTGTTCCACTTAGAGACAAAATTTCAACTCCTATAGAAACTATAGACTGTTTTCTATCCAATAATAATAATAATATGCATATTGTACGATCAAGGATTTTGTGGGAAGCCGTTTAAAAAATTAGCCACATTAGCATAAATAGTCTAAACAGCGCCCCCATCCCCAACAGGTTATGTGTGAAAGTTAAATATTTTAAAAATATATTTTTTTTGAATTTCGCGGCACTGGTTTTTCAGTGGGGGGGGGGGGGGGTGTGCCGATAGCGCCACGCTGATCCTAGACAGGTTAACCTGTCTAGGATCAGCGTGGCGCTAGCAGCACCCCCCCCCCCCCCCACTGAAAAACCAGTGCCGCGAATTTCAAAAAAAATATATTTTTTAAATATTTAACTTTCACACATTAAAGTCCAATACAGCTAATGAAAGACACAGATCTTGTGAATCCAGTCAACATTTCCGATTTTTAAAATGTTTTACAGGGAAGACACAATATGTAAAGACGTACATCTATTAACTAAAAACACATTAGCATAATCCACCATCTTTTATTTGTCCACCAACACCAGTAGCCATCACCAATTCGGCTAAACTAAGATATTTATAGCCCCTAACCAACAAAAAAACTCATCAGATGACAGTCTGATAACATATTTATGGTATGGGATAGGTTTTGTTAGAAAAAAGTGCATATTTCAGGTAGATATCATAGTTTACAATTGCACCCACCGTCACAAATGGAATAGAAAAACTACTTAGAGCAACGTGTTTACCTACTTACTAATCATCAAACATTTCGTAAAAATACACAGCATACACGAATCGAAAGACACAGATCCTGTGAATACAGACAATATTTCAGATTTTCTAAGTGTCTTACAGCGAAAACACAATAAATCGTTATATTAGCTTAGCACATAGCAATTAGCAGCCCAGCATTGATTCTAGCCAAAGTGAGCGATAAAAGTCAACATCGCCAAAAGATATTAATTTTTTCACTAACCTTCTCAGAATTCTTCCGATGACACTCCTGTAACATCATATTACACATTCCATATAGAGTTTGATCGCAAATGTTTATATTTAGCCACCAAAATCATGGTTAGACAATGTGAAATGTAACTCAGCTGGTCATAATATGTCCTTGCGCCACTTAGACAGTGATCTACTCTTATACATAAATACTCATAAACGTGACTAAAAAATATAGGGTGGACAGGGATTGATAGACAATTTAATTCTTAATACAATTGCGTTATTACATTTTTTAATTTATCCTTACTTTTCAATACAGTTTGCGCCTAGCGAAGCTACGTCATAAAACATGGCGTTCTAAGCCACTAAAATGTTTCGACAGAAACACGATTTATCATAATAAAAATGTCCTACCTTGAGCTGTTCTTCCATCAGTATCTTGGGCAAAGGATCCTTTCTTGGGAGAAATCGTCTTTTGGTGGAAAGCTGTCCTCTTGCCATGTGGAAATGTCAACTGCGTTCGGGATGAACTGAAAAGCGTGCCCAACTTTTCACATCGTTGCAAAAATAAATGTCCCAAAATCGCACTAAACGGATATAAATTGCTATAAAACGCTTTAAATTAACTACCTTATGATGTTTTTAACTCCTATAACGAGTGAAAAGATGACCGGAGAAATATAACAGGCTAAACTAACGCTTGGAACAGGAGCGGGTCGGTGACCAGCACGCGCGTTACGCACCAAGGAAAGAATGACTAGCTTCAGGGTTTTTTCATTTGTAGGGCCTGTGAACGCGCAATCGACCCCGTTGGAATCGTCATCACGTAAAGGCATCCAGGGGAAGACGTAAGAAGTGTCCGTATAGTCATAGCAACGACAGTGCCCTTTTAAATGACTTCAGAAGAGTGGCCAACATTTCTCAAATCTGACTCCATGTCAGGGAAATTGCTGTAGAATGGGCTCTGTTCCACTTAGAGACAAAATTTCAACTCCTATAGAAACTATAGACTGTTTTCTATCCAATAATAATAATAATATGCATATTGTACGATCAAGGATTTTGTGGGAAGCCGTTTAAAAAATTAGCCAAATTAGCATAAATAGTCTAAACAGCGCCCCCATCCCCAACAGGTTAAAAAAGACTACCTGTGTCAGGAGTAAAGTTCCCTCTGTGACCACTAGAGAGACAATAACAGGAGGATTGTGGAAATATTCCATGCCAACACTGAAATTTAAATTTGTTCACCTTATACTTCCCTCCTTATGTATTTGGATAGCGAAGCTACATTTGTTAATTTGGCTCTATATGCCAACATTTTAGAATTGAGATATCATTTTTCATGTTAGGTGGTAGTACAGAATGTAACCTTTTATTTTAGGGTATTTTCATACACATCTGTTTTACAGTTTAGAAGAAGTCACAAGTATTTAGACAAATTCACTTATAGTGTAAGGCAGTAAAACGTGTTGTATTTGGTTCCATATACCTTGCACACAATGACTATATTAAGCTTGTGACTCTACAAACTTGTTGGATGCATTTGCGGTTAGTTTTGGTTGTGTTTTGGATTATGTTTTGCTCAATAGGAACTTGCCCAATAGGAACTGGGGGCCAGAGTTTTTCCTGACTATGTTAACTGACCAGTATAAACTCTCTTATGTTTCTTGATGTCAGTCTGCAAAAGGGCCTATAATTACATCAATAACTAGTATAGAAGCACAGTGACATTTGGTAAGTAATCCATGCTGTTGTGAACACAAAATAGGAGTTGAAGAAAAATATGCAAGCAATACCTGCATTATTGAAATCGTCCGTCTTCAGTGCCCCTCATGAGTCCACCCGCCCTACACCGTGTTGTGTTGTTGTCTCATGGTTCAACTCCCTACCATGGGCACACCACTCCACCGCTCCAGCCTCCCTCCTTTTGATCTCTGGCTAATTACGTGTCTCTCTCTGTGTCTCTGCCCCTGATGAGACAAGGCCCAGCATGGAAGCACATACACTCTCTTTCTCTCTCTCTTTCTGTCTCTGCATGGCATAATCCTCCACTTCTGAAGAAACAAACAATAATAACCAACAGAAAAAGAAAAGGAGGAAACACAATGAAGTGGAATTATGTCTCAGGAATTTGAGTTGTGATGGCTCTATGGAAATAAAAGCTTTTTACTCTGGTAGGGAAATGATAAACACATGAACCAATTAATGTATATGAAATTTCAAAATCAATTCAGATGTTGTGCTTTTATGTTTATGATGCTCGGTTACTTTTCAGCCAACCAGCCTGAGCTGCTGTTTGAAGTTAATGTTGTCATGTTGTGTTGTGTACCCCAGACTACAAGACTAACTAAAGTTACAACATCAATGTCATTATTTATGTCCTTTTTTGACTTTTTATTTTCTTTGATCCCTCATCAAGTCTTTTTAAAATTAATCTCACACGGAATCAATAGACGCAGCCCTGACCAAAACAAGCTCTGAATTTCAGACGGCAAACAGGAAGACAATTATTATTCAAATAGACATTTTTCACGTGGCGGCCATGAGCCGGATATGCAGCATGAATAAAGTCTATGGTCAATGAATGAGTGAGAGGCATCTCTCTGTGGAACCCTTGGCTGATCTTTCTCCCACCTGCCTGTAGAGGTTTAAATTAATATAGTAGTTTTCCATTTAGGTCTCATCTGACGATGGAATCACACGCGGGATGGCATCCGGTACATGGTTTGGCACAGCACTCCATTGTAACCGCAGAGGTTCCATAGACCTCCACCTCTTCCACCTATCCTCTTCCTCCTCCTCCCCACATTAAAAATACTAAAGTTTACTTAAGCAATAAGGCCTGGGGGGGGTGTGGTATATGGCCAAGGGCTCTTCATAATCACGACGCAACGCGGAGTGCCTGGACACAGCCCTTAGCCGTGGTATATTGGCTATATATCACAAACCCCCGAGGTGCCTTATTGCTATTATAAACTGTTTACCAACGGAATTAGAGCAGTAAAAATAAGTGTTTTGTCATACCCATGGTATACGGTCTGATATAACATGGCTGTTAGCCAATCAGCATGCAGGGCTCAAACCACCCAGTTATCATTTAGATTATACCACTGCATTGTTGAATACTCGTTTCTGATTGGCTAGAAGGGCATTCTAGAATGGACATTAAAACCAGATAAAGGAACAGTTGGAAAATATATCAGGACAGTTCGAAAATGTATCGGGACACCTTGAACAACTGGGTCGCGTCCTTAAATGTAAACTAATCAAACGAACAACTGGGTCGCGTCTTTAGCAACCAAAAGTTGAGAAAGTATGAATTTGCTTATAAAAATGCAAATATCAATGGAAATGTATTTTCCAAATACATACTACAGTACTTATTGTAGAATTCTGTAGTAAACTGTACTATACGTAAGTGATAAACGCAGACATTCTGTACATTACCTTTGAAAATTAACTCTGCAAAGTGCGTCATTCATTATTTCTAAGATAATGTACAGAACATCTGCGTTTATCACTTTGGTATACTACAATTTACTGCAAAAAAATCAAGTGACTTTGCATAGCCACATTGTTTCAACAGAAATACTCAACATCGCGGAAGGAGATATACCTCTCCTTAATGCAACCGCTGTGTTAGATTTAAAAAAATAACTCTACCATAACATACAGCTTGCGTTATTGTGAGACAGCACTCACCAACACGGCGGAGAATAGGACTCAACATTTTACACAGAAATACGAAATAACATCATAAATGTTTTCTTACTTTTGCTGACCTTGCATCAGAATGTTGTACAAGGAGTCCTTGGTCCAGAATAAATCGGTGTTTGGTTTTAGAATGTCCATGTCTTCTGTTGAATTCGCGCCACAATGCTAGCCAAGGTTGCTAACATTCCCATCCTCTCTTGGCGCAAAGAACGGAAAACTCCAAAAGTCCCAATAAACATTTAATAAACTGATAAAACTCGGTTGAAAATACCTACTTTATGATGTTATTATCATATGTATCAAATAAAATCAGAGCCGGAGATATTTGCCGTGTATACCGAACGCTTTTCAGAAGACAATGTCGAGGTCCCTCGCGCCCCGTCGAAGACAAAGAAAATACCGGACCTGTCACTCCAAAAGCTCTTGTTCGGCCTCAGATCAAGCTAGACACCCCATTCCACCTTCCACTGCCTGTTGACATCTAGTGGAAGGCATATAAAGTGCATGCATATCGATAAATAAAAGCAAGTTGAATAGGCAGGCCCTGAAACAGAGCCTCGTTTTCAGATTTTTCACTTCCTATATGGAAGTTTGCTGCCAAATGAGTTCTGTTTTACTCACAGATATGATTCAGTTTTAGAAACTTGAGAGTGTTTTCTATCCAATAGTAATAATAATATGCATATTGTATGATCTAGAACAGAGTACGAGGCCGTTTCATTTGGGCACGATTTTTTCCAAAGTGAAAACAGCGCCCCCGTATTGACAAGAAGTTAAGAACAAATTCTTATTTTACAATGACGGCCTGCCCCAGCCAAACCCTTCCCTTACTTGGACAACGCTGGGCAATTGTACACTGCCCTATGGGACTCCCAATCACAGCCAGTTGTGATACAGCTCAGAATTGAACGAGGGTCTGTAGTGACGCCTCTAGCACTGAGATGCAGTGCCTTAGAACGCTGCGCCACTCGGGTCACATCCCTCCCCATAATTTGGTTATTTTCATGGTGGTGGTGGAAACGCTGATCGCTGAGACACACACACCCTTTAAACCCCTATGCCTCTTTGACACCCCGCTTTCAAAGTCACTGAGATCTCTTCTTCTAGCTAAGATAGCAAAAATAATGAGTAACTTGGCATTTTTATACATGACCCAAATCATTACATTTACATTTTAGTCATTTAGCAGACGCTCTTATCAAGAGCGACTTACAGTAGAGTGCATACATTTTTTACATACTGAGACAAGGATATCCCTACCGGCCAAACCCTCCCTAACGACGCTATGCCAATTGTGCGTCGCCCCACGGACCTCCCGGTTGCGGCCGGCTGACAGAGCCTGGGCGCGAACCCAGCCCAGCCTGGGCACGAACCCAGAGACACTGGTGGCGCAGCTAGCACTGTGATGCAGTGCCCTAGACCACTGCGCCACCCAGGAAGTCAGCAAATCATGATGGGATGTTAACTGCTTACTTAACTCAGGAACCACACCTGTGTTGAAGCAACTGCTTTCAATATACTTTGTATCCCTCATTTACTTGTGTTTCCTTTATTTTGGGAGTTACCTTTATGTACCTCTAGGCACATGCACGCAAAAACATACATGCACACACACACAGCCGCAGTCAGAGTGAAGCAGGAAGCTTGAGGAGAATGTGGGGACGGGAGGAATGGGATGGTTCCCTCTTCATTATTTGGGTTGGACTGATCTGGACTGCAGTGTGAGTGTGTGTGTGTATTTGGGTTGGACTGATCTATCCTGAACTGGACTACTAACCTTGGCTCCATTCAACTCCCACTGTAGTCTCCTGGGCCACCTCAAGGTCTGGGCTCACAGAAGCTTGCCGGAACCACAGCATCTAAAAATAACACACTTACTAACACATGCTCTCACATCACAATGGGTTGGCCTCTATCCTCGCTGTAGGAGACGACTTCTGAGTTCCTGTGTGTATGTGTTTGTTCCTGTTTTCCCTCCATTCCCTTCTCATAACACAGGAATCACACAAGAGGCCTCTTTACTCATTCTGTGTTTCCCCCCGACTACCCAACTGCATGGATTCTGCTTTTATTCCTTCCTGTGTTTGGTGCAGTGTGAGATACATAAACCAACCCTTTATGGAGGCAGAAAGACTAACTTTGCTGCGTTATTAGAATTGACAGTGAGTTGTTGAATAATGTTATAGACTTCTGTGGTTTCCAGGTCTGGCCACTAAGATCAATCAGGAACATAAATTCAGTGTTTTCCAGAGTTCAACCTCCCCAGGTGATTTTTATCACAACACCTTAATGAGCTGACTGTGTCTGTCTGGCACTGGCACACCCTTCTAAACCTTCCCCCTACCCTCAGTGTTGAGGCCAGGGGGATGGTAAACTGCATGGCACTTCCTGTTTGGTCCAGTGCCCAGGATTGTGTTTGACAGGAATACCAGGGAAAAAAACAAATCTTAAAAGAGATTAAATGAAAAAGAGTGGAGAGACTCTGGCCGTTGGGAAAGCCACATAGTAAATCCGGGAGGGTGATGAAGTAGAGGTTAACTGACTTGCCTAGTTATATATAGGTTAAATAAAAAAATAGAGGTCCAGACATTTGTAAAATCTATGCCAATGTCCACTGAAGCTGTTCTTGTGGTTGCCAAAATCCCCTATTAAGGCAGTTTGTGTTTCCTTTATTTTTGCAGTTACCTGTATATTTTATGTGTGCTTGTGCGCGTGCATGTAAGCATGAGTGTTTGGGGGAGAGGTTCAGGCCGGTAATGGTGTTTTAAGTTTGCCCAGTGTACACTGGAAATTGAAACAAGATCACAGAGCTCTCTTGAGGGACCATGCTTAAACTGAAGACTTTGTGGAAGGTTATGTAAAATAGCTTCTTTGTTTGTAATTCTTTACTGGCCAATTACTCCGGCCATTAGAGACAATACTGACTGCTGAGTATGCAGAACAGACATGGAAATGTATCGACTGTAAGGGGCTATTGTGTGAAGGTCTGGAAAAATGCTGTAGGGCAGGGGTGTCAAACATACGGGCCGGAACCGGCCCCCAAGGAGGTTCGATCAGGCCCGCAGGATAATTTGAAAGTGGAAAAAATGCATAAAAGACATGGAATTAATATTTTTAATTCGCTGCAATTCATGGATTATCCGCTAAGGGGCGCACTCTTTCCATCAGAGTAGAAGACAAGCCGCATCACTGAGACAGACTGAAAACAGCAGACGGTATCAATGCGCCATCTGCTGCTTGTTACGACGTTGTTAAAACCTGTTGAGGATGGGGGCGCTGTTGTGACTATTTATGCTAATCGTGTAATTTTTGAAACGGCTTCCCACAAAATCCTTGATCGTACAATATGCATATTATTATTATTATTGGATAGAAAACAGTCTATAGTTTCTATAGGAGTTGAAATTTTGTCTCTAAGTGGAACAGAGCCCATTCTACAGCAATTTCCCTGACATGGAGTCAGATTTCAGAAATTTTGGCCCCTGATCTGGAGTCAGTTAAAAGGGCACTGTTATTGCTATGAGTATACGGACACTGCTTACGTCTTCCCCTGGATGCCTTTACGTGATGACGATTTGAATGGGGTCGATTGCGCGTTCACAGGCACTACAAATGAAAAAACCCTGAGGCTAGTCACTCTTTTGGAGCTGCGTCATGCGCCTAGAGGACACCGAGCCGCACCTGTTCCAAGCATTAGTGGAGGGAGTAATATTACTCGGGTCATGTTTCTACTCGTTATGGGAGTTAAAAACATCATAAGGTAGTTAATTTAAAGCGTTTTATAGCAATTTATATCCGTTTAGTGCGATTTTGGGACATTTATTGCTGAAACGCTGTGAATTGCTGGGCACGCTTCCAATTGCTGTATTCTTTCAATGCAAACAGTATCTAGGGCAGCATTTTAAAGGTGTTAGTCTAGTCTGGACTTGTATTTGTTCCTGAAACTTGGCATCTTTTGGCCTGTACAAGTGCATCAACACCAGGTGTCATGTCCTGACTAGCTGTCACTTTCAGAATGTCATTTAAGTGCTTGTTTGTGAGCCTTGAACGCATTTTTGTTTTATTGATATTCATCACTGAGAAAATTTGTTCACAAAGGTAGGTTGTCCCAAACATGCACAAAATTTTAGCAGCCAGGGCTGTTAATTTGGGGTACCCTGGTAGTAGATACTGATAAAATCTGTCCAGACCTACAGAGGCAAATTTGCCCTTCAAATCTGCATCACACTGCAAATCAATTATCTCTAGCTGAATTTCGACCGGCAGATCAGAAGCTTTAACTGTGAAAGGTGAGCGAAAAACTGAAAATTCTGTCTCAAGTTCACCAAATACCTGAAAACGTTTCTCAAACTCCCGCAGTAGTCCTGCAATTTTGTCTTTGTACCGTTTCATGTCCGCATCAGGTCTGGTCACACACATATCTCTCAGACAGGGGAAATGAGCAGGGTTGCCACTTGCCAGTTGCATCTCCCACAAAGTCAGCTTCAACTTAAATGCATGTATGTTGTCAGAAAACTGTGTGACAACTTTTTTGCGGCCTTGCAACATTTTGTTCAGATTGTTCAAGTGTTCAGTAATATCAACCGAGAATGCAAGGTCCCGTAGCCATTCCTGAGATTGTAATTCCAACACCGGTTTTCCTTTTTTCTCCATGAACTGTCCGATTTCCTCTCGTAGATCAAAGAAATGCCTCAGCACAGCGCCTCGGCTTAACCATCTCACTTCAGTGTGGTATGGCAGGCTGTGGGTAATGTTGCTGTCGCTGAGAAGTTTGTCAAACTGACGATGGTTCAGACCTCTGGACCGGATGAAATTTACAGTGCGAACAACCACCTCCATGACGTGGTCCATTTTCAGCGACTTGCAACACAATGCCTCCTGGTGCAAAATACAGTGAAATGTCCAGAAACGATCTCCTCCATTAACCTGTCTAGGATGAGAGTCACACCCCCCCCCCCCAACTGAAAAACCAGTGCCGCGAAATTCAAAAAAAATATTTTTTTTAAATATTTAACTTTCACACATTAAAGTCCAATACAGCTAATGAAAGACACAGATCTTGTGAATCCAGCCAACATGTCCGAATTTTAAAATGTTTTACAGGGAAGACACAATATGTAAAGATGTACATCTATTACCTAAAAACACATTAGCATAATCCACCATCTTTTATTTGTCCACCAACACCAGTAGCTATCACCAATTCGGCTAAACTAAGATATTTATAGCCCCTAACCAAGAAAAAAACTCATCAGATGACAGTCTGATAACATATTTATGGTATGGGATAGGTTTTGTTAGAAAAAAGTGCATATTTCAGGTAGATGGCATAGGTTACAATTGCACCCACCGTCACAAATGGACTAGAATAATTACTATGAGCAACGTGTTTACCTACTTACTAATCATCTAACATTTCGTAAAAATACACAGCATACACTAATCGAAAGACACAGATCCTGTGAATACAGACAATATTTCAGATTTTCTAAGTGTCTTACAGCGAAAAGACAATAAATCGTTATATTAGCATAGCACATAGCACATAGCAGCCCAGCATTGATTCTAGCCAAAGTGGGCGATAACGTCAACATCGCCAAAAATATATTAATTCTTTCACTAACCTTCTCAGAATTCTTCAGATGACACTCCTGTAACATCATATTACACAATCCATATAGAGTTTGATCGAAAATGTTTATATTTAGCCACCAAAATCATGGTTAGACAATGTGAAATGTAGCCAAGCTGGTGAGAAAATGTCCATGCGCCACTTAGACAGTGATCTACTCTTATACATAAATACTCATAAACGTGACTAAAAAATATAGGGTGGACAGGGATTGATAGACAATTTAATTCTTAATACAATCGCGGAATTACATTTTTTAATTTATCCTTACTTTTCAATACAGTTTCCGCCAAGCGAAGCTACGTCAAAAAACATGGCGTCCTAAGCCACTAACATTTTTCGACAGAAACACGATTTATCATAATAAAAATGTCCTACTTTGAGCTGTTCTTCCATCAGTATCTTGGGCAAAGGATCCTTTCTTGGGAGTAATCGTCTTTTGGTGGAAAGCTGTCCTCTTGCCATGTGGAAATGCAAACTGCGTTCGGGATGAACTGGAAGCGTGCCCAGCAATTCACAGCGTTTCAGAAATAAATGTCACAAAATCGCACTAAACGGATATAAATTGCTATAAAACGCTTTAAATTAACTACCTTATGATGTTTTTAACTCCCATAACGAGTAGAAACATGACCAGAGTAATATTACTCCCTCCACTAATGCTTGGAACAGGTGCGGGTCGATGTCCTCCAGGCGCATTACGCAGCAAGAAAAGACTTGCTAGCTACAGGGTTTTTTAATTTATAGTGCCTGTGAACGCGCAATCGACCCCATTCAAATCGTCATCACGTAAAGGCATCCAGGGGAAGACGTAAGCAGTGTCCGTATACTCATAGCAATAACAGTGCCCTTTTAACTGACTCCAGATCAGGGGCCAAAATTTCTGAAATCTGACTCCATGTCAGGGAAATTGCTATAGAATGGGTTCTGTTCCACTTAGAGACAAAATTTCAACTCCTATAGAAACTATAGACTGTTTTCTATCCAATAATAATAATAATATGCATATTGTACGATCAAGAATTTTGTGGGAAGCCGTTTAAAAAATTACACGATTAGCATAAATAGTGACAACAGCGCCCCCATCCTCAACAGGTTAGCCTGTTAGGGGTGCAGCCCGACGCCGGTACACCTATGACAACATCCACCTCAAGTGCAGGGCGCGAAATTCAAAATCATTTTTTAAAAATATTTAACTTTCACACATTAACAAGTCCAATACAGCTAATGAAAGACACAGATCTTGTCAATCCAGCCAACATGTCCGATTTTTTAAATGTTTTACAGAGAAAACACCTGTAAGGGCTGTCTTCCTCCTCATCCTCGGACGAGGAGAGGAGAGAAGGATCATCAGACCAAAATGCAGCATTTTGGAAATAAGCCATCTTTTATTTCAATACGACGATGGCAACACGAAAAACAAAACACTTTCAAAATTTACAAAACAAGAAAACGACGTCGACGAAACCTGAACATAAACTTACATAACTACACGTAAACTCACGGACAGGAAACAGACGACATCAAAATAAACGAACAGCCAAACAGTCCCGTATGGTACATACATTCGACGACACAGAAGACAATCACCCACAAACAAACAGTGAGAACACCCTACTAAAATATGACTCTTAATTAGAGGAGAACGCAAAACACCTGCCTCTAATTAAGAGCCATACCAGGCAACCAAAACCAACATAGAAACAGATAACATAGACTGCCCACCCAAAACACATGCCCTGACCTAAACACATACAAAAAACAACATAAAACAGGTCAGGACCGTTACAACACCACATATATTTATGTTAGCTCACCACCAAATAAAAAAGAGGACAGACATTTTTCACATCACAAGTAGGATTCAAGTAGCATGCACAAGCCAACCTAACTGACCTAGAACCAACCTAAATAACCTAGAAAAAACTACCTCAGATGACAGTCCTATAACATGTTACACAATAAATCTATGTTTTGTTCAAAAATTGTGCATATTTGAGCTATAAATCAGTTTTACATTACTGCTCCCATCATAGCTACAGTCTGAAATCGCACGGGAGTAGCCAGAGAAAATACAGACACCAACGTCAACTACTAATTACACCTCATAAAACATTTCAGAAAAATATATGGTGGATAGCTAATGAAAGACAAAGATCGTGTGAATAGAGCCAATATTTCCGATCTTTGAAGTGTTTTACATTGAAAACACAATATATCGTTTTATTAGCTTACTACATTAGCTAGCACACGGCAGCATTGATTCTAGTCAAACGGTAGCATAGCACAGTTCGACAGATATATGAAAAAGCATCCCAAATTGGGTTCTTATCTTTGTTGATCTTCCATCATAATGTTGTAAAGGGGTCCATTGTCCAGTACAGTCTTTGTTTGGGATCCAGAACGAACTATTTCCCTCTTGAATTAGCAAGCACACTGGCCGTGCGGCGCTAACCTCTCTTTCTTCAAACAATTCTTCCAAAGCATCACGTCTAAAGTCCCGAATAAATTTCAATAATATAATTAAGCTATATTGAAAAAACATACTTTAGGATGATATTGTGACATGTATCAAATAATATCGAAGCCAGAGATCATATTCACCTTTAACGAGCCTTGTCCAGGAGCTGAGTCCAGGTTCTACTTTGTGCCCAGAAAAAAAATAAAGTGCGCAGGTCTCACTCCAAGATGTTGTGTTCAGTCCCTGGACGAGATATTCAAATCCTTTCTGCTCTCACTTCCGCATGACACCCAGAGGAAGGCGTATGACGTGTTTCTACAGTCCTAAGTGGCATGCCCTTTTATAGACAAGGTCTTAAAGAGAGACCTCGCATTTGGAAATCTCAATTCCGGATAGGAAATGGGCTGTAAAAATAGTTCTGTTCCACTTAGAGAAATAATTCAAACGTTTTTAGAAACTAGAGACTGTTTCCTTATCCAATAGTAGTAAATATATGAATATTGTAAGAGCAAAAATTGATTAAGAGGCCGTTTGAAAATGTGCACATATTTTCCAGTTTTTCAATACGCCCCCTGCAGCCATAAGAAGTTAGGCAGCCGGGGTTTCACGTGTGGTTTGTGGGTGTTTGTTCCTGTGTTAGTGTTTCGCCACACGGGACTGTTACGGTATGTTCGTTTATTGTTTTGTATTGTGTATTGTTTTCGTGTTCATTAAATTACCATGGAAACTTACCACTCTGCAAATCGGTCCTCCGATCTTTCTCGAATCTCCTCGTCCGATGAGGAGGACGACTTAGACTGCCGTTACAGAAACACCCACCACCAAAGGACCAAGCAGAGTGGGAGAAGACAGCAGCAGCGGAAACAGACACAGGACTCATGGACTTGGGAAGAGATCCTGGACGGCAAAGGACCCTGGGCTCAGCCAGGGGAATATCGCCGTCCCAAGGCAGAGTTGGAGGCAGCAAAGGCAGAGAGGCGCTGGTATAAGGAGGCAGCGCGGCGACGCGGTTGGAATCCCGAGGGTCAGACCCCAAAATTTCCTGGGGGGTGGCACACGCGGAGTGTGGCTAAGCCGGGTAGGAGACCTGAGCCAACTCCCTGTGCTTACCGTGAAGTGAGAGGGCATCGTACTGGTCAGACACCGTGTTATGCGGTGGAGCGCACGGTGTCCCCAGTACGCGTGGTTAGCCCAGTGCGGGCTATTCAACCTCGCTGCACTGGCCGGGCTGGTTTGGGCATCGAGCCGGGTGCCATGAAGCCGGCCCAAGGTATCTGGTCTCCAGTGCGTCTCCTCGGGCCGGCGTACATGGCACCAGCCTTACAAATGGTGTCCCTGGTTCGCCAGCATAGTCCAGTGCGGGCTATTCCACCTCGCCGCACTGGCAGGGCTACGGGGAACATTCAACCGGGTAAGGTTGGGCAGGCTCGTTGCTCAAGAGCTGTGGTACTCCTTCACGGTCCGGTATATCCGGTGCCACCTCCAGGTACCAGTCCTCCGGTGGCAGCCCCCCGCACCAGGTTGTCTCTTCAGGTTCTCACTACAGTTGCTCCCGCCTGTCCAGCGCTGCCAGAGCTTTCCTCTTCTCCAGCGCAGCCAGAGTCTCTCATCTGCCCAGCGCTATCTGAGCTGCCTGCCTGCCCAGCGCCGTCTGAGCTGCCTGCCTGCCCAGCGCCCTCTGAGCTGCCTGCCTGCCCACCGTCATCTGAGCCGCCCGTCTGTCCCGAGCCGTCAGAGCCGTCCATCAGTCAGGAGCCGCTAGAGCCGTCCGTCAGTCAGGAGCCGCTAGAGCCGTCCGTCAGTCAGGAGCCCCCAGAACCGCCAGCCAGCCAGGAGCTGCCAGAGCCGCCAGCCAGCCAGGAGCTGCCAGAGCCAGCCAGCCAGGAGCTGCCAGAGCCAGCCATCCAGGAGCTGCCAGAGCCAGCCAGCCAGGAGCTGCCTGCCAGCCAGGAGCTGCCAGAGCCAGCCAGCCAGGAGCTACCAGAGCCAGCCAGCCAGGACCTGCCCGGAGCTGTCAGTCAGCCAGGACCTGCCGGAGCTGTCAGTTAGCCAGGATCTGCCTGAGCTGCCTGTCAAGCCGGCGATGCCGGAATTGCCTTTTACTCCGGCGCTGGCGGAGTCGTCTTTCACTCCGGTGCTGCCGGAGTATCCTATCCATTCGGGACCCATGGCTAGGGTTCCCAGGGCAAGGTCGGCGGCGAGGATCGCCGCTCATAAGAGGCCACGGGGGGCGATTAAGGAGGCGGACAAAAACATTGTTGAAGTGGGGTCCACGTCCCGCGCCAGAGCCGCCACCGCGGACAGACGCCCACCCAGACCCTCCCCTAGAGTTTTAGGTGGTGCGCCCGGAGTTCGCACCTTGAGGGGGGGTTCTGTCACGTTCCTGACCTTATTTCCCTTATTTTGTATGTATTTAGTATGGTCAGGGCGTGAGTTGGGGTGGGTTGTGTATGTGTGTTTTCTATGTTGGGTTTTTTGTGTTCGGCCTGGTATGATTCTCAATCAGAGGCAGCTGTCAATCGTTGTCCCTGATTGAGAATCATACTTAGGCAGCCGGGGTTTCACGTGTGGTTTGTGGGTGCTTGTTCCTGTGTTAGTGTTTCGCCACACGGACTATTACGGTATGTTCGTTTATTATTTTGTATCGTGTATTGTTTTCGTGTACATTAAATTCCCATGGAAACTTACCACTCTGCAAATTGGTCCTCCGATCCTTCTCGCCTCTCCTCGTCCGATGAGAAGGACGACTTAGACTGCCGTTACAATAATTTTGTTTGAAGACATCTTTCACCACACAACCATTGATCCAAAATATAAGTTCACTGTGAAATATCATGAGCACATTGATTTAATCACCAAAACAGAACATAATTATATATTTTCAATGTTGTTATTATAACAACCAGTTAATCCAACAGAAAAAAATGCAAGATACATGTTTCAAAATGTCCCTTTGAATTTGATAAGCTACAATTCTGTATATTACACTATATTGTATATTACTGTTTTCACATTAGGCAATCCACTTGCACTACCCATAAAAATGTACTAAACATCAAAGTTCCATAATTTCTATCCCGTGTGTGATCAAATGTGTGATCATTGAAGACATGATGCAAAAAATAAATATATTGTTCAGATATAATTACAACATACTGTAGGTGTACTGTAATCAAATGAAAGAAATTAAAGAAACATATTGTTTATCAGGCAATAGTTTGCATCAAGCCTGTCATGAGCAATTGGCCATAGGTTCTCATTGACATGCAATAAATGTCCTCATTGTTCATGCCCCTGGGGAAAAAACATTTGGCATGGTGAATCCAAGCCTGGCTGTGTTCTTAGGGTCGTTGTCCTGTTTTATCATGGATCTCTTTGTACTTTGCTCCGTTCGTCTTTGCCTCCTCCTAACTAGTCTCCCAGTCCCTGCCGCTGAAAAACATCCCCACAACATGATGCTGCCACCACCACGCTTCACCATAGGGATGGTACCAGGTTTCTTCCAGATGCTATGCTTGACATTCAGGCCAAAGTGTTCAATCTTGTTTTCATCAGACCAGATAATCTTTTTTCTTATGGTCTGAGAGTCTTTAGGTGCCATTTGACAAACTCTAAGCAGGCTTTGATGTGCCTTTGACTGAGGAGTGGCTTCCGTCTGGCCACTCTACCATAAAGGCCTGATTGGTTGAACGCTGCAGATATTTTTGTCCTTCTGGAAGAATCTCCCATCTCCACAGAGCTCTGTCAGAGTGATCATTGGGTTCTTGCTCACCTACCTGATCAAGGCCCTTCTCCCCCGATTTCTCAGTTTGTCCGTTTGGTGGTTCCAAACTTCTTCCATTTAAGAATGATGGAGCCCACTGTGTTCTTGGGGACCTTCAATGCTGCAGACATTTTTTGTACACTTCCCCAGATCTGTGCCTCGATAAAATCCTGTCTCGGAGCTCTACGGACATTTCCTCCTCATGGCTTGGTTTTTGCTCTGACATGCACTGTCAACTGTGGGACCTTACATAGACAGGTGTGTGCCCTTCCAAATCATGTCCAATCAATTGAATTTATCACAGGTGGACTCAAATTAAACTGTAGAAACATTTCAAGGATGATCAATGGAAACAGGATGCACTTGACCTCAATTTAGAGTCTCTTTGCAAAGGATCTGAAAACTTATGTAAATGTTAAAAAAATCTAAAAAATACTATTTTCACTTTCTCATTACTCGGTATTGTGTAGATTGCTGAGGAAAAGGTTTTATGTAATCCATTTTAGAATAAGACTAAAATGGATTACAGTAAACGTAACAAAATGTTGAAAAAGTCAAGGGGTCTGAATACATACAGTATTTCCAGATGAAACTGAATAAGTTTGGTGAAAAAGTGAATGTATGATTTTGTGTGTTGTACTTTGTCAATTGAAAATGTGCTCAGATTTTTTAAACAACATTCTTTTGATGAACTGTTTTGAGTTTTGTACTAAGAGTTTTGAAAATGCACATATACTTGTGAAGATTGTACCAAAGCGATTGAAAAAAACGAATTTCCTGCAATTGTACACATTTTGCCATGGGGCATAGAGAAAATGTTGCAATTTTATAAACATTTTCATGCAATTCAAAAACATCCAGGCTGCATCACATTCGACCGTGATAGGGAGTCTCACAGGGCGTTGCACAATTGGCCCAGCGTCGTCCGGGTTTGGCCGGGGTAAATAAGAAATTTGTTCTTAACTGACTCGCCTAGTTAAATAAAGGTTAAATAAAAAATTATAAAAAATTTATCTACTAATTTTGCCATGGGGCAGGATCAATTTTTGCAGTTTTAGAGTAAATTTCATTCAATTCTACTTATTTTGCCATGACTTATACCATGTTAATGATATCTGAGTGAGAGTAACAAAAAAAGGTCCCAGGCATGCCCAGTCAGTATTCAGACATGATTACGGCTGGCACAGCTAATTGAGTGACTGTCAGTGACTGACAAAACAAGAGAAAAACTGCTGATGCACAACCAAATTTCAAACGTACATATTGTGTATTCAACTATTCTAACTCTCAACAGCAAGTTGAGACCCTGGTGTTGTACTTCATCTTATGTCTTTTCAGGGACTACGAGAAGGAGTGTGAGATGGAGGGGGCAGCTTTCACATGCACAGGAGATTGGTGGCACCTTATGGGGAAGGACGGGCTTGTGGTAATGGCTCGAGCACAATAGGTGGAATAGTTTCTATTCATGTGTTTAATGCCATTCCATTAATTCCGTTCCAGACATTATTATTAGCTGTCCTCCCCTCAATAGCCTCCACAGGTCACATGCATGGGTGAAAAAGAAGTGGGAGAACGATAAGCAAAATTACACGGGAAACTGTTGTCTGTTATCTTGACATATATGATGTGCTGTACTTGGCTAATAAAGTTCCCCTTTTCTCTGAGAGCAACAACACGTTCCCATCTTTTTCCTATGCTTCACCATCACATTCATGTAAGTGTGAAGATATTCATGTTAGAAAGGTGGGCTTTACATGTAGTATTGGTGAAGTTATTACTATAAATTATGACTTAATCTCTAAGGATAATTAATATTTGTTATTCATCAGGGCACCAGTCCATTATTGGACAAAAAGTATCTTCAGAAGACGTGACTTATGAGTTATCTTAACAATAACACTGTTAGACAAAAATGGTAATCATTTATTTATTTTAAGATATATTTGATGAGCCTAATATCAGATTTGTGAAATTGTATGATTTTCTAGAGCTTGTTTTGTATCAGAGAAACATGCAACAACAGGTAAAATACAAACGTTTAATAATAAAAATAGTAAAATTAATCAATGGTTACACGATGAATGATGATAATGGCATATGATCAATACAGGAGAAAAATAGGAATTGAATAGGTTACCAGCAAATTGATAGAGGATGATATTCTTAATTTGGATGGAGCAACATTTACTCACTCAAGACTACACTTAACAGGTCCCATGGGTGCATACTGTGAAAGATTATGGTCTATGAATATTTCATGGAGGAAGTGACTTAAAAGGGGCAAGTAGTGGTTCAGTTCCTATGTTAAAGTTTTGCAGTTACTTAACGTTAACCTAAAGAGCTGCACTTTACACATCATGCCAATGCTGGGAAGAGAAAGGGCAATTAGCTACATAGTTACACTCAATAGATGGATTGGGGGTCTTTGGTCAGATGACAGTGCAGTCGCACTATCTGACAATGAGTCGGATTCACGCAAGCTCGGAGATCAGAATCCTGGGAGGCTAGGGAATCAGAGTAGTCCTGGGCTGTGCAAGGCAGAACAGGGTCCAACATACTGTAGGTTTGGCGAGGAATGTCAGCCTTCGCGGTCGTTCACTGATACAGTATCTAGATGGGATCAGTCGGATGCAAGCTGGTGATCCAGAATCCTTAGTTTGGCTTCAATGGAAATAGGACAACTTGCAAGAGTCCTTGATAGTCACTTCTGAAAGCCAAATAATTCACTGGAATTGAGGTGTGAAACATTCCTCAGTTCTTTTAATCCCTCCATTTGAGGGGAGTGTTCAAAATGTCCTGCCAAACCATCTTACCCTGCTGATTGGTTCAAGCGCGAAAAGGGGGAGAGAGTCATCCGAGCCTCCCCTGACCTCTCTCCTTCATGTTTGTGCCAATTTGAGAAAGTATCCATAGCATGTTCTTCATGTACCAAACACTCACAGAAGCAGTCCAAAAGTGAAGGAAATTAAGTTTGCATTCCATAGGCACCAAACATGCCTTCGTTAGGTCACACATTGGACTGCTTCTGATGCAAGCAGTAAAATTTGATTTAAAAACAGATTAAAAAAACACCTTATGGAACAGCGGGGACTGAAGCAACACAAACATTGACACAGACACATGCATACACACACACACGATAACATATGCACTATACATACACATGGATTTAGTACTGTAGATATGTGGTAGTGGTGGAGTAGGGACCTGAGGGAACACAGTGTGTTGTGAAATCCGTGAATGTATTGTAATGTTTTTAAATTGTATAAACTGCCTTAATTTTGCTGGACCTAAGGAAGAGTAGCTGCTGCTTTGGCATAATAAATACAAATAAAAAATACAAATACACATTGTATGGTTACTTGTAATAAGCATATTATACCTTGTAATAACATAGGAAAAACTAGATCATTTCACACAACATACCTTACACTTAGCCCAACATTTTGTCAGTCATTCATGTTTGATATGCTGTTAGAAAGGTGTTTTAGATTACCTCTTGGTCCTGTCATGACTTGCCCTTTTGGGTGAGGATCATAGGCGTCAGACTCCCCCCCCCACACACACAAAATACCTGCAGGAAAACTCTATCTCCCACTCTTACAGAAATGGAATGTTAAATCCCTTTGTTACGACAGAGAGCGAGAGACATTGCAGTACGGTAACATCAAAAGGTTGAATAATGAAACAATACTTCTGTAATCCAAACAGTTGGAAGGGTCCATGGGTACTTAAGAAGAATCATGTCTAATTCATTACTAATTTGTATTGTAACTAAGGACAGTAGAACAACATAACTGTATCTCTGAATGTGTATATTTCCCAGCGATCAGATTCACATCTAGAAGGAACTTATATGATTAAATATGAAACTATATGTGAGAAGATGTAATGGGATGTTAGCCTTCTAAATGAGATAATTGTTTTTCATATGACGTCTTAACCAGTCAGTGAGCACACCCACGTGAGCACAGACATTATGCCAAACATCAAGGAAGGCCCCTTTTTCCAGAGAGAAGAATTAACATATCAGACTAGTGGGACCGATAGCGTGAGCTGGAAGGTACGAAATGGTTACACAGTCTGAAACTTTCAACACAGAAGAAGAGCATCTCTATAGACCAGAGAGCATGGATCTGTAATTACATTTTGAAATGGTTGGCAATTTACCACTCTATAGATCAGTTACATGCAGCGCCAGCTGAATACGTCAAAAATGGGTAAGAAAACTACAAAACTAAAGACTACACATTCACAGTCTTCAGCTGTATATGTAAAATAGTCTAGGAAACTTGACCAAAGACGAGAGAAGAACATTTCCCTATCAAACGACCAGTGGTTTGTCTGATGTATCCAGTTTAACAGACACTCTGAGAAATCTGAGCGCTACAACTACTACTAGGCTATCTGGGGTTGCAGGTAGCCTAGTGGTTAGAGCATTGGGCCAGTAATCAAAAGGTTGCTGTATGAAATTCCTGAGGAGACAAGGTAAAAATCAGTTGTTCTTTCCCTGAACAAGGCAGTTAATGCAACCGCCGTGTTAGATTTTTAGAAATAACTTTACCATAACAAACAGCTTACGTTATAGCGAGACAGCGCCCGCAAAAAGGGCGGATAATAGGACTCAACATTTTCCACAGAAATACGAAATAACATCATAAATTGTTCTTACTTTTGCTGAGCTTCCATCAGAATCTTGTACAAGGAGTCCTAAGTCCAGAATAAATCGTTGTTTGGTTTTAGAATGTCCTTCTCTCCTGTCGAATTCGCTCCACAAGGCTAGCCAATGTTGATGACGTTCCCAATTTCTCTTGACGCAGAGAACGGAAAACTCCAAAAGTCCCATTAAATGTTGAATAAACTGATGAAACTCGGTTGAAAAAACCTACTTTATGATGTTTTTCTAATATGTATCAAATAAAAACAAAGCTGGAGATATTAGCCGTGTATACCGAACGCTTATCATAAGACAATATGGAGGTGCTTCCCGCGCCTAGGTAGAGAAAGGAAATTCTGGACACGTCATTCCAAGAGCTCTTGTTCGACCTCAGATCAAGCTAGACACCCCATTCCATCTTCCATAAATATAAGGCAATTCAATAGGCAGGCCCTGGAACAGAGCATCGTTTTCAGATTTTTCACTTCCTGTCTGGAAGTTTGCTGCAAAATGAGTTCTGTTTTACTCACAGATATAATTCAAACAGTTTTAGAAACTTGAGAGTGTTTTCTATCCAATAGTAATAATAATATGCATATTGTACGAGCTAGAATAGAGTACAAGGCAGTTTAATTTGTGTACAATTTTTTACAAAGTGAAAATAGCACCCCCCTATTAGAAAAGGTTTTAAGAACACATTTTTACTTACAGCAGTGGGATAAAACATTCCCCAACCAGACACCGTTGATTGATGGCAGCTTTCGCACAAAACTGAACACGCGAACCACCACTTAATCAGGGCAAGTTGACCGGAAACATGACCGAATACAAACATTGTAGCTCTTCCCTCCGCAAGGCAATCAAACAAGCTAAGCGTCAGTACAGAGACAAAGTGGAGTCGCAATTCAACGGCTCAGACACGATAGGTATGTGGCAGGGTCTACAGTTAATCACTACAAAAGAAAAACCAGCCCCGTCGCAGATCACGATGCCTTGCTCCCAGACAGACTAAACAACTTACTTGCTTGCTTTGAGGACAATACAGTGCCACTGACATGTCCCGCTACCAAAACCTGCAGGCTCTCCTTCACTGTAGCCAATGTGAGTAAAACATTAAAACGTGTTAACCCTCACGGCATCACCGGCCGCGTCCTCAGAGCTTGCGCAGACCAGCTGGCTGGTGTGTTTACAGACATATTCAATCAATCCTTACCCCAGTCTGTTGTCCCCACATGCTTGTTCCTGTTCCCAAGAAATCTAAGGTAACTGAGCTAAATGACTACCGCCCTGTAGCACTCACTTCCGTCATTATGAAGTGCTTTGAGATACTAGTCAAGGACCATATCACCTCCACCCAACCTGTAAGTCTAGACCCACTCCAATTTTCTTACCGCCCCAATAGGTCCACAGACGACGCAATCGCCATCACACTGCACACTGCCCTAACCCCTCTGGACAAGATAAATAACTATGTAAGAATGCTGTTCTTCGATTACAGCTCAACATTTAACACAATAGTACCCTCCAAACTCATCATTAAGCTCGAGACCCCGCCCTGAGCAACTGGGTCCTGGACTTCCTGACGGGCCGCCCCCAGGTGGTGAGGGTAGGTAGGAATCATCTCCACCCTGCTGATACTCAACACTGGGTCCCCACAAGGGAACTGCGTGGCCATGCACGTCTCCAACTCAATCATCAAGTTTGCAGATGACACAACAGTAGTGGGCTTGATTACCAACAACGACGAGACAGCCTACAGTGAGGAGGTGAGGGCACTCGGAGTGTGATGCCAGGAAAACAACCTCTCACTCAACGTCAACAAAACAAAGGTGATGCTCGTGGACTTCAGGAAACAGCAGAGGGCGCACCCCCCTATCCACACCGACGGGACAGTAGTGGAGAAGGTGGAATGTTTTAATTTCCTTGGGGTAAACATTATGGACAAACTGAAATGGTCCACCCACACAGACAGCGTGGTGAAGAAGGCGCAACAGCGCCTCTTCAACCTCAGGAGGCTGAAGAAATGTGGCTTGTCACCAAAAACACTCACAAACTTTTACAGCTGCACAATCGAGAGCATATTGTCGGGCTGTATCACCGCCTGGTACGGCAGCTTCTCCGCCTATAACCGGAAGGCTCTCCAGAGCAGTGAGGTCTGCCCTCCAGGACACCTACACCACCCGATGCCACAGGAAGGCCAAAAAGATCATCAAGGACAACAACCACCCGAGCCACTGCCTGTTCACCCCGCTATCATCCAGAAGGCGAGGTCAGTACAGGTGCATCAAAGCGGGGACCGAGAGACTGAAAAACAGCTTCAATCTCAAGGTCATCAGACTGTTAGCTATCACTAACATTGAGTGGCTGCTACCAACATACTGACTCAACTCCAGCCACTTTAATAATGGAAAAATAGTTGTAATCAATTTATCACTAGCCACTTTATATTATATCATGTTTACTTACCCTCCATTTCTCATCTCATATGTATATACTGTACGCTATACCATCTACTGCATCTTGCCATCTTGATGTAATGTATCACTAGCCACTTTAACTTCTTGCCACTAGGGGGGTGCCATTTCGACATAGCACAAAATCGTGCCCAATTTAAATGGCATCGTACTCAATTCTTGCTCGTACAATATGCATATTATTATTACTATTGGATAGAAAACACTCTCTAGTTTTTAAAACCATTTGAATTATTTCTGTAAGTGAAACAGAACTCGACTTAGAGCAATTCTCCTATGAGGATTTGAAAATGGTGAAATCTCCACGCTGTTCCCAGACCTGTAGATAAGCCTGACTGTCTTTCTATTGGTTGAGATGCACTGCATACGCCTTCCCCTGGTTGTTAGCGAATAGGGAGAGTTGAAATGGAGTTTCTACGCAGTTCAGAAAGTTGATAAATTGGTTGGAATCGAGGTGTCCAGCCTTTTGGTCCTTCGCTCTGACGCAAAAAGGGTCTTGGAATGTCTTTTTAGAAGCTCTGGTTTTAGAAACTAGAAATATTCGGATCTGTTTTTATTCGATATAGGCTTTAAAGACATCATAATCTTGTTATTTTAAACCGATTTATTTCAGTTTATGTCAGTATATTGTGATTTTCGGGCATTTCATTTTCTGACGTTGTGTTGAGTTGGGTGTCTCTCTCTCGAATGCCATTGTGTACTGCTAATTGCAGTCGAAGGAAAACGTCGAAGGAAACATTCTCCAACCCAGTAACGATTCTTTTGGCCAACGGACACCTTTCCCAAGATTCTGATGGGAGTTCAGCTAATAGTAAGTACTATTTATGCTGATAATTCGTTGTTCTGTTGAAAAAGTAAAATGGATAAGACGACATTATTTTCCATGTAGCCTTGCGCTATCGCACCCTGTATTGCAAAGAGTATTGCGCAGTAAGGTTAATTTTAAAAATGTAATTCAGCGATTGCATTAAGAACTAATTTGCCTTTCATATGCTGTCCACCCTGTATTTTTTTGTCAAGTTTATGATTATTTATTGATTAGACTAGGTAACTCTCCAAGATGGCGCCCGAAATTTTCTGGGGAGCTTGGCAACTTTTCTCATTGTATAAGCACTATTCGTGCCACTAATTATGGACATTTTCGAACAAACTCTATATGCATTGTGTAATATGATGTTACAGGACTGTCATCTGAAGAATTCTGAGAAGGTTAGTGAAAAAATTATTATTTTGGTGGTGAATACGTTATCGCTATGTTTGGCTGGAATCAATGCTGTTGTTTGGTTTGCTACTGTGCTAAGCTAATATAACGTTATATTGTGTTTTCGCTGTAAAACTCTTAGAACATCTGAAATATTGTCTGGATTCACAAGATCTGTGTCTTTCAATTGCTGTACGCTGTGTATTTTTAAGAAATGTTTTATGATGAGTAATTAGGTAATACACGTTGCTCTCTGTAGTTATTCTAGTCGATTTGTGATGGTGGCTGCAATGGTAAACTATGATTTATACCTGAAATATGCACATTTTTCTAACAAAACATATGCTATACAATAAATATGTTATCAGACTGTCATCCGATGAGGTTGTTTCTTGGTCAGTGGCTATTTATATCTTTATTGGGCCGTCATTTTAGGCAAAAATTGTGGAAAAAAGGGTCCGATCCTTAAGAGGACGATAAGTAATAAAATAAAGACGGCGCTTCAACAACTTATTTCACACCATAGCTTGCTGAAATTTGCAAGATACCTTTTCTTTCATTTTGACTTCGGCACAAATGACAATATGGCACTGATTCACCCATTGATGTTTCAGCATTGTCTCAGTGAAGAGTTCGACATTGGACTGCATGAGCAGTTACACACCTGCTAGGCAGGTGAGTATTAGCCCCCGTTGTAGTACAGATGAAGCCTGACCTAGAATTTGAAGCTAACTGAAGCTGGCTAACTGAAGCTTAAAAAGCTTAAAAACCTGAGTAGCTCTAGCTTCATTTGTAGTATACCAGTCTGATCTCAAATGTCAACTAGATAAATAAACAGTTTCAAACTAAAGTGGGCCATGCCAACATCTAAGGTGCCACTCTAAGCGCGTCTGGCAGGGCCAGCTCTAGCCTTTTGGGAGCCCTAAGCAAGATTTGTTTGGGTGCCCTCCGCAATAAGCGGGCAACATTTTTTAGTGGCCTCCCTCTTGACAGCAGAGAGAAAAAAGTACTTGTTAAAGTTAATGTTTTTTTTAATCGCTTTGGTGCATTTTCAAAACTGGTTACACTTGTAATGTATTCTCAAAGGTTTTTATTGTGCAATAATTGTCACGTTCCTGACCTTATTTCCCTTATTTTGTATGTATTTAGTATGGTCAGGTTGTGAGTTGGGGTGGGTTGTCTATGTGTGTTTTCTATGTTGGGTTTTTTGTGTTCGGCCTGGTATGATTCTCAATCAGAGGCAGCTGTCAATCGTTGTCACTGATTGAGAATCATACTTAGCCTGTTAGGGGTGCAGCCCGACGCCGGTACACCTATGACAACATCCACCTCAAGTGCAGGGCGCGAAATTCAAAATCATTTTTTTTTAAATATTTAACTTTCACACATTAACAAGTCCAATACAGCATTTGAAAGATAAACATCTTGTCAATCCAGCCAACATGTCCGATTTTTTAAACGTTTTACAGAGAAAACACCACATATATTTATGTTAGCTCACCACCAAATAAAAAAGAGGACAGACATTTTTCACATCACAAGTAGGATTCAAGTAGCATGCACAAGCCAACCTAACTGACCTAGAACCAACCTAAATAACCTAGAAAAAACTACCTCAGATGACAGTCCTATAACATGTTACACAATAAATCTATGTTTTGTTCAAAAAATGTGCATATTTGAGCTATAAATCAGTTTTACATTACTGCTCCCATCATAGCTACAGTCTGAAATCGCACGGGAGTAGCCAGAGAAAATACAGACACCAACGTCAACTACTAATTACACCTCATAAAACATTTCAGAAAAATATATGGTGGATAGCTAATGAAAGATAAAGATCGTGTGAATAGAGCCAATATTTCCGATCTTTGAAGTGTTTTACATTGAAAACACAATATATTGTCATATTAGGTTACTACATTAGCTAGCACACGGCAGCATTGATTCTAGTCAAACGGTAGCATAGCACAGTTCGACAGATATATGAAAAAGCATCCCAAATTGGGTTCTTATCTTTGTTGATCTTCCATCATAATGTTGTAAAGGGGTCCATTGTCCAGTACAGTCTTTGTTTGGGACCCAGAACAAACTATTTCCCTCTTGAATTAGCAAGCACACTGGCCGTGCGGCGCTAACCTCTCTTTCTTCAAACAATTCTTCCAAAGCATCACGTCTAAAGTCCCGAATAAATTTCAATAATATAATTAACTTCTTGAGAATACAGGGGGTGCTGTTTTCGCAATAGCATAATTTCCTCTACAGATTAAACTGCCTCTTATTCAATTATTGCTCTTACTATATGCATATAATTAACACCATTGGATAGAAAACAATCTATAGTTTCTAAAACCGTTTCAATTTTGTCTCTGAGTGAAACAGAAGTCATTTGACAGCACTTTCCCTGACCAAGAAGAAGAATGCAAGATGTGTATGCTCGCTTCAGCGCTCTGCCTATATATGGTCACGCCACCTATGACCCGAACACACTTCATTCGTCTTCCTCTGGGTGTCAAGAGGACGTCAGAGGAGACATTTTTTGTTTATCTTGTACTGACGTGAAATAAGACCTATTTCTTTGGCGTGACCGACAACTTCCGGTTCTCTGAATCACGCGATTTGGAGGTGCGATTGTCTACTGTTTTTCTGCCGTTACGGATGAAAACTATCTCCGTCTCGAAGTTTGTTTGATACATGTGACCATATCATCTTAATGTATGTTTTTTCAATATAGTTTTATCAGATTATTTGAATTTTTTCGGGAGTTTTGCCGTGTTCCGTTCTGTGACTTTTTTTACTTTGGCCAGTCGACCAGTACATATGCTAAATGAAGAGGGAAAGTTGCCATTATGAATGGATTGAACGACTCATCAGGACTAAGGACACCTTGATCAACATTCTGATGAAAGATCAGCAATTGTAAGACCCAATTTACGATGTTATTTCATATATCTGTCGTGCATGTGAACTGGTCGGGGGCGCCCAGCTGGTTCTGGCTGGCGTGGCTATGCTAATTTAGCGCTACATTTTGTTTTCGCTATAAAACATTTAATAAATCAGAAATATTGTTTGGATTCACCAGATGTTGGGCTTTCAATATCTGTACGCTGTGTATTTTTTCTGAAATGTTTTAAGACAAGTAATTAGTTATATGACGTTGGTCTCTGTAATTGTTCTGGCTGCGTTGGCACTATTTCAGATTTCAGCTGCAATGTAGAACTGTGATTTATACCTGAAAAATGCACATTTTTCAAAAAAAAACTATGCTATACCATAAATATGTTATCAGACTGTCATCTTATGAAGTTGTTTCTTGGTTAGTGGCTATATATATATTTATTTAGTCGAATTAGTGATAGCTACTGACGCAGGAAAAAACTGTTGGAGTAAAAAAATTGTGTCTTTTGCTAACGTGTTTAGCTAATAGATTTACATATTGTGTCTTCCCTGTAAAACATTAAAAAAATCTGAAATGGTGGCTTTATTCACAGGATCTGTATCTTTCATTAGGTGTCTTGGACTTGTGATTTAATGATATTTAGATGCTACTATTTAATTGTGACGCTATGCTAGCGATGCTAATCAGTGTGGGTAGGTGCTCGTTAGAGGTTAATGTGTGAAAGTTAAATATTTCTAAAACATATTTTTTGAATTTCGCGCTCTGCCTTTTCAGTGGAATGTGGGAGGAGTTCCGCTTAGAGGAACGCCTGGGCGAGACAGGTTAACCTCTACTTAATCAGCCTCCCGGATCCAGGATCATCCTCATCAGAAAAGCTGACTAGCATTGCCTAGCCTAGCGCCACAGGGATATCATATAATATAATTTCATGAAATCACAAGTCCAATACAACAAATGAAAGATAAACATCTTGTGAATCCAGCCAATATTTCCGATTTTTAAGTGTTTTACAGCGAAAACACAACATATATCTATGTTAGCTCACCACAATAGCGCAACACACAACGCCATTTTGTCACCGCAAAGATAGCTTTCACAAAACCCACAAATAGAGATAAAATTAATCACTAACCTTTGAACAACTTCATCAGATGACAGTCTAATGACATCATGTTATACAATACATTTATGTTTTGTTCTAAAATGTGCATATTTATAGCTACAAATCTGGGTTTTACAACGCAGCCATCATCACAAATAACACCAAATTGTCCGGAGAAATTTTACACAGCGACGTTATCTAACCAAAAAACTCATCATAAACTTTGCTGAAAAATACATGTTGTACAGCAAATGAAAGATACAGTTGTTCTTAACAGATAAATTGACATATGAAGACAAGCCTGACCTCTCCCCTCTCTGGGCCCCAAGTGACTAAGCCCGAGCTGAGAGGGGAAAATGCAACTGCCAACCCTATTTTCCAAAGGGAACCATTCTAATGACAAGTATCTAACAAGCATATGATGAAAATAACATCTTATCTATCTATGTTACCTAACTAATTCTGATTCAGCCACGACAGTAGCTAGATAACATACTGGAACATACAAGCATCTGCTGTAATGATATGCTATGCGGTTCGTAAGGCTAGCGTAGCTTACAAATTACAATTTACATTGTTGGCTGACAATATTACATTGCTCAACATTTCTTAAGATTTCCAAAAATTAGTTAACCTGTTTGGGCTGCAAGCCCCCAGTCGGCATCAATATGACAACAGCCACTTGAAGTGCAGGGCGCGAAATTCAAAATCTATTTTTTTTAAATATTTAACTTTCACACATTAACAAGTCCAATACAGCATTTGAAAGATAAACATCTTGTCAATCCAGCCAACATGTCCGATTTTTAAAATGTTTTACAGAGAAAACACCACATATATTTATGTTAGCTCACCACCAAATAAAAAGTGGACAGACACGTATGATTATGATTATGATGTATGAATTATGATTCAAGTAGCATGCACAAGCCAACCAAACTAACCTAGAACCAACCTAAACAACCTAGAAAAAACTACCTCAGATGACAGTCCTATAACATGTTACACAATAAATCTAGGTTTTGTTCATAAAATAAGCATATTTTAGCTATAAATCAGTTTTACATTACTGCTCCCATCATTGCTACATCATAGCTACAGTCTGAAATCACACGGGAGTAGCCAGAGAAAATAGACCAACGTCAACTACTAATTACACCTCATAAAACATTTCAGAAAAACATATGGTGGATAGCTAATGAAAGACAAATATCGTGTGAATAGAGACAATATTTCCGATTTTTGAAGTGTTTTACAGCGAAAACACAATATATCGTTATATTAGCTTACAACATTAGCTAGCATACGGCAGCATTGATTCTAGTCAAGCGCTAGCATAGCACAGTTCGACAGATATATGAAAAAGCATCCCAAATTGGGTCCTTATCTTTGTTGATATTCCATCATAATGTTGTAACGGGGTCCATTGTCCAGTACAGTCTTTAGTTGGGTTCCAGAACGAAATATTTCCCTCTTTGGTTAGCAAGCACAATGGCCGTGCGGCGCTAATCTGTCTTTCTTCAAAAAATTCTTCCGTCGCATCACATCTAAAGTCCAGAATAAATTGCAATAATATAATTAAAGTATATTGAAAAAACATACTTTAGGATGATTTTGTGATATGTATCAAATAATATCGTAGCCAGAGATCATATTCACCTTTAACGAGCGTATTCCAGGAGCCGAGTCCAGGTTCTTTCTCGCGCCCAGAATTTTTTTTTAACTGCGCAGGTCTCACAAGAAGGTGTTGTGTTCAGTCACTAGAAGAGATATTCGACTGCTTTTTGCTCTCACTTCCGCATTACACCCAGATGAAGGCGTGTGACGTGTTTCTACGGTCCTAAGTGATATGACCTTTTATAGACAATGTCTTAAAGAGAGACATCGCATTTTGGAAATCTCAACTCTGGATAGGAAATGGGCTGTAAAAATAGTTCTGTTCAACTTAGAGAAATAATTCAAACGTTTTTAGAAACTATAGACTGTTTTCTATCCAATAGTAGTAAATATATGCATATTGGAAGATCAAAAATTTCTTAAGAGGCCGTTTGAAAATGTGCGCATATTTTCCAGTTTTTTCAATATTCACCCTGCAGCCATAAGAAGTGTTAAAGCAATGAATTTGTATCCGCTCTCTTCGGACTTCGGCTGCATATTTTCCGCCATTTTCTTCAAATCTGAGATATATTTTTAGCCACACCCTTTTTTAAATGAAGAATTGCATTATGGGCCCTAAAAGCTCGGAAATAGTATCCACTGCTTGTATACTTCGTATTTTGGCCAATTTAGTACAACATCCGGGAACATTTGGCATGCTAACTATATCCATACTATGACCACTAAGCATACTACATACTCAATTTACATCACAAATAGTATGGTTAGTGCGGTTAGTAGAGATGAGATGAGTCTGTAGTTGGATATGATGTTGTGGACAAAGTTGGGTTTCTTCTGAAAGGGGGTGACTGCAGCTGTTTTGAAGAGTGATTATCCTTCCCCGTGCACCAGGGACTTGTTGATGAGGGTGGTGACAAACTGAAGCAGGCTAGATGAGCAGGTTTGGAGTATGGATGTAGGTATAGGGTCAAGGGAGCTAGTGGTGGCCTTCATTTTAAAGATGATTGACTGCACAGCGGTGGATGGGACTTGTGTGTGTGTTTATCTAACTGTACTGACTGTCTGGGAGGAGGGAAAGGGAATGGGGGGAGTGAGCAAGGGACGGATGGATAGAGGGATGGTGGCATATCAAAACTGGTCCCATAGCTTATCAGTGACAGGACATCATGTCTGAAATGCCTAAATAAGCCTCAGGCTATGGTAGGTGACCACTCCGTCTCTCAGGCTGACAAGCTTAACCCTACCCCATCCTTAAACACAAATCCTTTTACTGTGACAGTTTCTTAGTTCCACTATGTCCATTAATGTCCATTAATTGCTCATTTGCCTAATGGATGTGAACTTAAGAGCCTGTAGTTGGTAGGGATTGGGAAGGGTGAGGGGTGTGTGTGTGTGTGTGTGTGTGTGTGTGTGTGTGTGTGTGTGTGTGTGTGTGTGTGTGTGTGTGTGTGTGTGTGCGTGCGTGCGTGCGTGCGTGCGTGCGTGCGTGCGTGCGTGCGTGCGTGCGTGCGTGTGTGTGTGTGTTTATTTATTTATTTCATTTTATTTTACCGTTATTTTACCAGGTAAGTTGACTGAGAACACGTTCTCATTTGCAGCAACGACCTGGGGAATAGTTACAGGGGAGAGGAGGGGGATGAATGAGCCAATTGTAAACTGTGTGTACATTTATGTGTGTGCGTATATGTGACCCCTCAGGGGAATTTGAGCAGCACTTTGCAGGATTATTTAGGCTGACTTTCGTCTTGGTTGCTGACTTGGTATCCGGGCGTGGGCTTGCAGAGTGGTCTGACCTCATGACCTCTGGGGTTTTTGTTCACTTGTCTCACAGAAAAATTCCTAAAGTGAAGTGTTTCTCTTCTATGTCTATCCTTTTGCTCTGCTTTTTAAATATAATTTGCTTAGCTCCTCTGCCATAGGTTTTCCCCCCAGCAGAAAGATTGAGTGTCGTTATTGGAGAGATCGCCCACAAGTCAAGTTTGCAAAATGGTCTTTTCAACGACACTAAGAGGAGATTCTTCCACTGAAGCTAAAGGAATGTGACTCTCTGTGGGATGACATTGAGGTTGATCATTGTAGGATCACAAAGCATATAACACATTGTCAATGTCCCAAATGACACCTGTCCCCTATATAGTGCACTACTATATAGTCCATAGGCTCTGGTCCAAATTAGTGCACTATATAGGGAATAGGGTGCCTTGATATGCAGACATGTTCTTCAGGGGATCACAATCACTGAAAAGGCCTGGGTCATAGACACTACATACGGACACTATTTCTCCCATATCCTTGTGAGTGTGGTTTAGCTTAATTTTTGATGGTCTTACAGCTAAATTGGATACTAAAATGTCACAAAATGAAAGTTATTTATATTTATGTACAGTATGTATGCATCGTGGTTTCCGTTAGGAAAATGTGGCATAGCATTTTAATTTTACGGAAATTTGAGAAATATACCAGAACCATGTGCATTGGATGAGTAACCTGATTAGGGCATCCACCCAGGGGGCTCAGAATGACAGAAATAACATTTAGATTATGGTTTTTCATTTTAACAGAACATACAAATCGAGGATGCAACAGCGTGTGTTCTTCTTACCGAATTCCGATGCATACTTTGAAGATGTTTAACCTCTCTAGGGGGTGTGGGACGCTAACGTCCCACCTGGCCAATATCCGGTGAAATTGCAGAGCGCCAAATTCGAAAAACCTCTGTTTTGTTGGCGCGTTTTGTTCAGTAATCCAATGGCTCCAAGGCGGTCACAACAGGCAGATGAAAAATCCCAAAGTATCTGTAAGGTTCGTAGAAACATGTCAAACGATGTTTATATTCAATCCTTCAATCCGTTGTTTTTAGTCATAATAATCAATAATATTTCAACCGGACAATTGCTTTGTCAATATAAAAGAAAAACAAGAAAGGCGCGATCTCGGTCGTGCGCAGTAAACAGATCTGGGGACTTTCCACTATCCACTCACTCAGAGAGGTGTTACTCTCTCATTTTTCAGAATACAAGCCTGAAACAATTTCTAAAGACTGTTGACATCTAGTGGAAGCCATAGGAAGTGCAATCTGAGTCCTAAGTCATGGGATACTGTATAGGCAGTCAGTGGAAAACTACAAACATTAAAAAAATCCCACTTCCTGGATGGATTTTTCTCAGGTTTTCGCCTGCCATATCAGTTCTGTTATACTCAGACATTATTTTAACAGTTTTGGAAACTTTAGAGTGTTTTCTATGCAAATCGACCAATTATATGCATATCCTAGCTTCTGGGCCTGGGTAACAGGCAGTTTACTTTGGGCACGCTTTTCATCCGGAGGTGAAAATAGCGCCCCCTACCCTAGTGAGGTTAAATAACTGCCACATTTACTCTTCCTCAGCCATAAAGACAAGCAAAATCACTAGCCTATGTCAATCTAATATCCCCATAGTAATATCCCCCTAGTAGAAAAGTTAACCTATTCTAATGGTCAGCAAGAAAGAAATAGCCTATTCCAAACACACTATGGGACAATTGAGGGATGAATCAGTAGAATTCATACAACCAGTAGGCCTAGGCTATATTTTTTTATCAATGAGGCTGATGCAACTGATCAGAAAATTTAGACTCAGAGTATTTATTTCTTCACATTATCAGCGCTGCAATTCACACAAGGCAGTAGGCAATGCAATTAGCGGACAACACCGTTGTCAAAACTGCACCGCAGCCAGAGATTAAAATATCTGTTAGGAATTTAGAAAGAGGGGAGATCTAAGGATGCAACAACTAGCAGGGGTTGCTAATATGACAATAATTGTTTGGCCTAGAACAGGAGAAAATAGGCTACTGGTTTCAATGGCATATGGAAGTCTTTATAAAGTAATTGCCTCCACGTTTCTATGTTCGGAATTTACTTTGAAGCAAGGTAAGAAATTCCTCATAATATGAAGTAAAACGTTCAGGTTTATAACAATTACACTTTGAAAATACATACTGCCTCCAGCTCATTGCAAAGTGGTGTGAAATGCACTGAAGCCTGCCTACAGCGCTTCAATAACCATTTGAGAAATAAAAATAGTTGCTCTTTTTAATGGTGGTCATCAAAACCTTTCACACCACGTGATTGCATTTAGAATTGTTACTCAATGATTGGGCTTATAAAAAAACGTTTCACTCCAGCAGCAACGAAGTACCTTTTATGAAAGCTATAGCAGCTGGTTTCGAACTGTGTGACATATTTTCAGCTCATAGGCTCTGTATCTGTATGCTGTGCTACAGATTTCATAAAGGTCCGTAAATCCACTAAATTATGCAAATTACCTGTAAATCGATAAGCAAGACCAGTAAAATTTGTTTACATCGACTGATATTTCCATCAATTAATAGGCTAAAAAGTATTATTTTACAATGCAATTTTTTTTCTTCTCCTGGACAATTGGCCAGAGCTAGTTTTATTTTGGGGCTTGTCATTATTATAATTTTTGTGAAAAAAGCCGTTTATCACCGGTGAACAGAAACCCTGGTATGTACAGTGGGGAGAACAAGTATTTGATACACTGCCGATTTTGAAGGTTTTCCTTCTTACAAAGCATGTAGAGGTCTGTAATTTTTATCATAGG